>NC_135212.1:43792529-43900029 GCF_052324685.1 Brachyhypopomus gauderio | reverse complement strand
ACCCACGGAACTACAAACATGGACATAACGGCACGCAGACAACGTAGTGACACACCCACAAGGAGGGGTCCGGAGCTATCACCGTGACAGAGCCCTCGACCAGGGGCACGCTAGTCCCGGAGCGTCCCACGCAGCTGGAAAGCCCCGAACCTACACCGACAGGCAGGTCCAGAGCCGCCGGGACCACGAGCCTCCGAGAGCCGTCTCCCCCGATGGTGGGAACTGCCGCAAACAGCTCTAAAACACCCTCCCTGTAAAGACAGGGGAGAATAAGTTGAACACGGGCACAGTCACAAACACACACACTGGTACATTAAACACAAACGGCACAAGAGGGAAAAGGGGGTTTGGGAGAAACACTGGGACGGAGAAACAAACAGGCACAGGCAGCCACAATGTCGCTCTGGCTGCTTGCCAGAAGGCAGCCAGCGGCGCAAACCCTCCTAGGGTCGCAGGACCGACAGGAAGCAGAGTCCCTCCGTTCTTTGGGACCGATCCCCCAGCATGTGCAGCGCTGGTTGGCTTCCCAAGCGAACGTGCGCCCTCCTGCTTTACTCTGGGCGCTCTTGCTGCTCGTCTCGGTGCTGCCGGAGGGCTTGCCTTCTGCCGCTTACCGGCTGCTTTACAAAGTGCCTCTACGGGCACCCCAAACCCCCACATTGGGCCGCGGACCGTGCCGATGCCCACTCACACTCCTTGGAACAGCGCCGCCTCGCCCCTTGACGTCTCCATCTCCTCCTCACCCCGGTCTAACGACATGGGCTCCTCCGCGGACGGGACGGGTGAGCAGTGCATACCGCTTCCCTCCGAGGGGGAACGAGGAACCTCCTCTCCTCTCTGGCACCCCTTCTCCGACAGGGCGGTGTCCTCCGTGCGCATCGAGGCGCTGTCTTCCTCCGAGCTCTCGTTGTCACGCTCGGAGGGGGGAGAGGAAATGGATGGAGGGTAGCTGGCGTCTTCCTCCCCGTAATATTCGGTAGGCTACGAGTAAACAGATGGAGGGTGGCTGACTTCTTCCTCCTCCCAGTAATACTCGTGGGGGCCAAGTAAATGGATAAAGGAGGACTGACCTCTTCCCCCTCCGCAACGTGGTGCGCGGTGGGGGTCGAGTGGATGGACGGAGTGGGGCAGGCTTCCTCTTCTTCCTCCCCGTAGTACTACGTTGGTGCAGAGCACAACGAAGACGGGAGGCTGACCTCCTCTTCCCTAGTCGTTGTGGGAGCTGCTGACATGGAGGGAGAGCAGCTAGCCTCACCCTCGCTCTCCTCCTCTGAGTATTCGGAGGGAGGAGGACTCTCCTCCTCACCGGACTCCTCACTCCCAAATTCGAATTCAGGCGGCGGCGTCAACCTTCGCGGCGACGTGCAGGGGAAGAGGCGTGATGGTGCTTAGCCTTCTTCTTCCCCTTCGTAAGTGCCGACGTGTACCCTGGCATCTTGCGGCTCGTCTTTCTGTGATGCTCGAAGGAGGAGGCATGACGAGTGTAGAACGGTGCTACATACAACGTTTAATCACACAAAAAAACCAAGTTAAGCTCCGTGCGGAACGCAAGCACAAACATACGACGCTCACACAGGCATGAAACTTTAGACAAAGATGAGCACAAGACTATATAATGCGTGAATGCACATTATATAGGTGATTAACACAGACCCTCGTGATCTCGAGACAAGGCACAGGTGAGACTACAAACACGCTCACAGACAACCCACACCCATGGAACTACAAACATGGCCATAACGGCACGCAGACAACGTAGTGACACACCTACAAGGAGGGGTCCAGAGCTGTCACCGTGACAATGCACAGTTTACAGATTTTACTGGTTCAAGTAAGAAACTAATTTGTAAATGTTACAGGTCCCAAGTGTCAGGATCACTGCAACAGTGATGTGCGCAATCTGGAGAATAGAACCTGAAGAATAGTAAAACAGGAGAGAGTGATGACAACCGATGCACTACCGTTAACGTCCAGACTGCGTCTGTTTATTTATTATAAACAATAAACATCTCAATGTACAGTACAAATGCTTTACTGTTCTTCATACACTGTATTTATCTTACACAAAAATAATAATCAACTCCAACACATTTCCTTCATCATCTCTTCACACCACCAACTCTCACTTAAACGGAGACAATAAGGCACAGTGTATTACACTGGGTAAATTAACTGGTTTTAACTTAATCTCATTTAGCTGCACATTAGCTGATTTAAACATCACCATGTACACTGGATTTAACCTACAAATTACCAAATTTACAATTACAATATCTACAACAAATATAACATTCAACACAGCATCATTCCAATTTAACCCTTTGAATGCTCACTCAACATACCGAGAACAATTTCTCTCTCAAAAAATTCAGTTGAAGTTACATTATGAATCACAAATTAACACACTGAATTCTATTCAATCAAACAAAACAAAACTCCTAAAACCGGAGTTGTTAAAATATCGCGGCCTTCCATCCACCTAATTCCATGGGGTTTCCCCAGTCGCGAGCTAGCATTCTGTTGATCTCAACATCAGTTAACTAAACTTATAACCATTAGCAGGGAAGCGCACGAACTCTATCATCGCATCATCTCCTGCTAAAGTAAGAGGTAAACTCCTTACAAAATAGTTTTGGTGTGATTTCACCGGGTACTGACCTGAAGAATAGTAAAAGAGGAGAGAGTGATGACAACATGATGTGCAAAAGTTGGGAAACTTTTACATGTTATAATCTCATTTGGCAAAGTATTCCAGTGACTCATGGCAACAACTGAGAATGCAGATTTAGCAAAGGAGGTCCTATATTTTGGGATGCTGCACTCTCCTCTTGAAGTTGCTCTTGTGACTCGAGCTGTTTTTTCTGAGCTTCAGTTAGTGCCTTTGTGGAACACATTAAAGTTACACAGGCCTAATAATTAGGAACAAACAAAAATACATATTATTTATAATAAATAATTTATATATATAATATTTATTTATAATAAATTATTTTTATCATTAAAAGTCATTGTTTCCCGTAATTCAATTTCCCATGATGTAATTTACTGACACGAGACAGTACTCATGCATTTACTCACTACTTGAGTAGCTTTTAATCAAAGTACTTTTTAACTTTTACTCAAGTAATTTTTTGGGATGCATACTTTTACTTTTACTTGAGTAACATTTGGTTCAAGTAACTTTACTTTTACTTGAGTAAAATTGTTGAATACTCTACCCACCTCTGCTCAGAATACACGGAAACTTGAGGTTTTCCGTTCCAGAAACCGAGCTTAGAGAAAACCTTAGTCAGTTACTATAGCAACTTATGCTCTGAAGCTAACCTGCTCGCTGGCAGGTTAACTTGTACCTAAACCAGAGTTTACCAATGTGACGGGCAGAGTGAGCAACTCAAAAAGGAAGCGATCACGCCAAGTCTCAGGGAAAGAGGATGGTTTAATAGAAAGTGTGCAAACCAAAAACCCGTGCATTGTTCCAAATGAAGGAAATAATAACCAGCAGTCAACTGGTACAAAGACAAAATATATATAGACGAACAAACGACCCTCAGGTGAGACGGATCACGGGTCCCGCCCACCTGAGGAACGAACATCACGTGACCAAAAACAGGACTGCTGCCGCTGTAACCGGGGGCGACCGGTAGGGGGCCCCCCCACAATGTGACAGACCCCCCCACCAAAGCCGCACTCCCCTCCGGATGTGCGGCTTACAGCGGCAGCACACAAAACACAACAAAGGGGCGGGAGGGCGGGGACAAGACAGGGACCCTTTCCCTGCCGTCCTGAGCTGAAACACAAAACACACATATAAGCTCCTCATCACAGGACGCAGACAAGGCAGGGACCCGTTCCCTGCAGTCCTGGAGCTGAAAACATAAAACACATAGGTTAGCTCGCCTCCTGGGCGGGACCCTGGACCGACCGGGCCGTCAACAAGACGATAACCACGCCCCGGTCGGTCACAGGGCCCTCGCGCCCTAACCGGCCTTAGGCCGCTTAAGCCCCACCGCTGTGTGCGGACCGGGAGCACATGGCCCAACACACGTCACAGGTGTGGATGTGTGCAGGGCACCACACTGGGGTGCGGCCACGGCTTCCACCAACCACCTCCCGAACCTACCTCCTCGCTCGGAGCTAACCCCTGCCCTTTTCGCTAGGGGTCACCCCAGACTCCTGGGGAGTGAACCCCTCCCCGGGGCCCCTCATCTCAAGGTGGTCTCCTCCACCCAACCCAGGAGCGCCAGAGACCAGGGCCCTGGCAATTCGCAACAGGGACACGCTGGTCACCCCGAGCTCGAAGGAGAGGGTCTCCTCCTGGAGACCCCACTAGGTCCGGGAGTACCGCAGTCCACCACCAGGAGCGACCTGCAACACATCACACGCACACACGCACACAGATGACACAACACATAACACGCACTGCTCTAACCACTGACCCCCCTTTACCCAGGGGGGAAGGGACCCCTTCTTGGCATGAGGAGACACCCTGTCCATACACCCCAGGCATCCTCAGCCTACAAAGGGGTACAGGGGCTCCTCCCTGCTCAGGGGTCCCTCCCAAAGGTCAGGTCTCCTAATGGAGCAGTGCCTTCTGAGCCACATGCCGTGGCTCAGGAACCCCATAGCTCCCCCCCAAAAACATATTTAGGGGGGGCCCCTCCGGGGAACAACAAAACAAAAAACACTGACACAACATACAACATACACGCACCCAGGATGCCCTGGCACGGGACCTCTAATGGGCCCCTCCCCACACACAGTGAAGAGGGGTGCAAGAGAGGAATTACATAAAACAAAGCACGCTACACTCTAGGACAAAATGAACACGCAAAGACAGAACACAAACAAATGGACAGGACCCACCGATGCGCGCTCTGTAGAGCGTGACACGCCTACTCCAGCACTCTCTCTCTCACCGTTTTCCCAACGGGATCCGCAGATCCTTGGAGCTATACGCGAGCGGCTTGCGCGTCACGCCCACAGCGACGCGTCTCTCGGGCTCGCAGTCGCTCACCCCCGTCACCACGGGATATCGGGTGAGCGAGGTGAAAGGAGCAGAGTGACTTTCGCGTCTAATGCGGTCTAGCGTGTGGTACGCACCGGTGAACCTGTCTACATACACACACGAACACCACCAGCGAAACACACACACACCACGGCACACTCACACACTCGCTCACGTCCGTGTCGTTATTAAAACAAAACACTACAACGTACACACACACACACATATACAGACGATAACGACAACGGTCGTGCGCAATGTGAGGCACCGGTTGTTTCGCTGGGCGAGAGCGGAGTCTACCGGTCCCCAGCTCTAGTCACCGCCGTGTTATTTTACGGGTCTCAACACAAACAACATTTAAACACGGCGGGACGAGTGGGGACAGACTCAACACACTCTCAGACAATACACGACATACACACAGCACGTAGACAAACACTTACCACGAGACATGACCACGAACGAAGGAGAAAGTAAAGGAGACTGGCGGCTTCCGAAGGGTGGCTGGTTATTCTGTGACGGGCAGGGTGAGCAACTCAAAAAGGAAGCGATCACGCCAAGTCTCAGGGAAAGAGGATGGTTTAATAGAAAGTGTGCAAACCAAAAACCCGTGCATTGTTCCAAATGAAGGAAATAATAACCAGCAGTCAACTGGTACAAAGACAAGACATATATAGATGAACAAACGACCCTCAGTTGAGACGGATCACGGGTCCCGCCCACCTGCAGAACGAACATCACGTGACCAAAAACAGGACTGCTGCCGCTGTAACCGGGGGCGACCGGTAGGGGACCCCCCCACAATGTGACAACCAACACATCATCATGACGTGTCCTTTCCTCGAAGATCATGTGGATATTGAACATCCCCCCAGAGGCCAGAGGTAAGCAGAGAAAGACCCGGGATTCCCACCCACCCACAGCCCCCCCAGGAGCTGTGGAGCCCCAGGGCAGCACTTCCCAGTGACCCTCGCATGCCCGCCCCCGCAGGCGGGAGAGGGAGACCCCGGGCAGTGCCCCCCCAGCCAAGGAGTGCAGGTCCAGGGGAACCAGAGGAAACAGAGCCCCCCCCGCCATGGTCCAGTAGCAAAGCCCCAGCACCACGCGCCCCCAGGAACCACCCCACACCCAGCAGGGCCCCCTTCCCACCGAGGAGTCCCGAGCCGCCCCGGACCACAACCCCCCAGGGGAGCAGGCCAACAGCCCCCACGCCGGAGCACCAATCCAGGCCCCGGAACCCCAAGGCACCCCCCCTCTGGAGTAGAGCAGTAATCACAGGGGAGAAGCCGGGAGTGGACCAGGCACGACTAGCCCCCGACCCAGAACCAGCTGTCCTCATACATACACTCAAACTAATATATACATTCACCCCCATATCTACACCCCTACATACATATACACAACCCCTTATATACTTATATACACCCTTACCATGTATACACCTACACCTATCTTTATACACATACATACACACACACACCCAAACTCACACTCTTTTAGATCCTCACATATATACACCTGCATGTATATCCACTCCAACATACATCCCCACGCACATTCACCCACACCCATATACACCTATAAATGTACTCACACGTCCCCATACCCCCCATATCCCCATACCCCCCCCCCAACACGTGCTCATTCATCTACCTATATAAACAGTGACAAAGACAAAAACACACATTCATCCAAACTAACACACTCTCCACGGCGGGGGCAAATGGCTGGACCAGCAAGGATCGGCAGCAGCCCAAGGACGCCCCCAGCCCTGTCCTGCGCTAGCGACCCAGCCCCGCCCCGGCAGGGAGCAGAAAACGGGTGAAGGAAGGCCTTCCCACCCCTCCACCCCCAGTGCAGTGTTGTGTGTAGGTGTTGGTATATATGCATGTGTGGTAGTGTGTGATACTATGGTGTAGTTAAAATTGAGGGGACAGGTGCTGGGACAAACGTGGGCAAAGCCCCGGGCCACTGGTCAGTGTTCGTCCACACCGTCCCCTCAAAGGCCCTCAATGTCTAAAGTGCAGTAAAAACTGAGGGACAGACAGTGGTGAGGAGACAGGTGAACCATGGCAGCAGGCCCACCTCGTCAACCTCTGGGTACATGCCTGTCCCCAGGATCCTAAATGTAAAAGGACTGTGTGCATGTGTGTGTGTGTGAGCTTCGCTGCCCCCCCCCCCCCCCCCCCCCGCTCGAGGCAGGGAGTGGACGCCCCGGGGAGACCAGGGGGACACCCCACCCCACCACCGCATCCAAGCCCAGACCCCCACCACCCCCGCCGCATAGAGTAGCCGGTCCGGACATCCACATACACCTAAACACATATTCTCTCTCATGCACGTACACACCCACACACATTCGTCCCATATGTACACCCACACACATATACACCCACACACCTTGTGCTATATGTACATCACACCCATGTAGGCACCCACTACCATACTAATCTCGCAATAATCATAAAACAACAGACATCAACACGGTGAAGATATGCTGGTCTGAGTCCGGAACCCAGAGCCCCCCTGGCCCACCCCAGATCCCCCCAACAGCCACCGCCCCACCCCCACCACCCAGGCACCTCAGAGCCCCAAGGCCCAGACCCGACGCCCCGACACAAGGCCGACCGACCCACCCCACCCAGCGGTGCGCCCGCAGCGGCACAGGTCCCCCCGCGCGGGCAGGGCCCAAGCACGGGGTCGGGTGGCCCCAGGTGCCGGGCCCTGGGTCCCGCCACCTAGCCCTGCAGGGGAGGCCAGCCACCCCCATAGAGGGGCAGCACCTGCTTCCCCTGCACCCCCAGCCCCACACCCCCGAGACCAGAGGCAGCATCACCCAAGCACCCCCCACCACTGCCAGCCAGGACAAACACACAAACATCCCAGGTCGGCAACCCTGTCTGTTAGGGAATTCGCTGCGAGGAGTAGTAGTCGCTACAATTTCAACATTGTTAATTTAGGCAAAGAAGTCAAATGTTCTGTGTGTAATGCGGTATTGAAGTACAACAGTTCCACTAGCTCACTCAATTATCATTTGAACACCATGCATGCAGCTGTCCTGCATATCACCAGTGCACCTGGTCAACCTAAAATCACAGCTACACTGGGAAGGCGAGCGTTTTCGAAGCTCGCTACAAAAAAATACGAGTGAGCTAAAAACAAAGCTATCTACTGCTACTACTGTAGCCCTTACAACAGATTGTTGGACGGCTCTAACAACAGAAAGTTACATTACTGTGACGTGCCACTACACTGACGAGAACTGGCAGCTAAAATCTGCAGTGCTGATTACGACGAACATGTCGGATAGACACACCGCAATGATGTTGTGGAAACTTGGGCACTCTCCGGTCGCGTTACAGCATGTGTTCGCTACAAAGCTAGAAACATTGTCCAAACATGGGCTCAATAATATTCTTTTTGGCTCTCTATTTCATTTCTTCTTTTTTTTAAACATTTTTTTAAATGTCTAATGTTTCAAATTGAACTGAGCCAGTCCTTAATTTATTCCTTTTTTAAAATGAAAGAATGTATTTTGTTATACCATAAAAATTTCCTCATGCATAATTACTTGAGCAATATATAATATAATACAATATAATTATCATAATATAATATATACTTTTTGAACAAAGTGTTTTAACTACACTGCTCAAAAAAATAAAGGGAACACTTAAACAACACAATGTAACTCCAAGTCATCCACACTTCGTGTTCAGATAGGAAGCAACACTGATTGTGAATCAATTTCAACTGCTCTTGTGCAAATGGAACAGACAACAGGTAGAAATGAGAAATTTTCAACTGATTTCAAAGATTTTTATTAATTGAGATCTAGGATGTGTTATTTTAGTGTTCCCTTAATTTTTTGAGCAGTATATTTAGCTGATATTTTTTAAAGCCCTATTGAAACACTGAAATTCAGGTGAAAAACCCCGCTTATCGATTAATCGAAAGTCGATCGATAAGATCAGTCAACTAACGATTAATGAATTAATCGATAATTTGCATCGCTAGTGTGTGATCTTTAATGTTTCTTAGTGTTGTTCCGTTGTGTAGGACGCCTGGATGTTTAACATGATCGTGTATTGGCACCGTGCATGTTTGTGTGTCTGTCGAGTAGCGAAGTGTTGATTTAATGATTCATATGAAGTACGTGTTGTGTTTGGCATGATTGTTTCTTCCTTCCTTGAGTGTTTATCCGGATTAGTTGCTGGTTGTCAAGTCATTGTCGTGATGTAAGTTTTGTCCATGTATTTTGTTGTTTCATTTCGGTAGTCTAGTTTTGTTAATCTTGTTTCTTGTTTTGTGGCGTGAGCGTCAGTAGAGTGTTCTTGGGTCTTGTGTCCTGTGATTGTCTGCATTAAAAGAATGTTTTGATCAATATGCCTCGTCGTTCTCGTAAACGAGTTTTGGGTCTACGTTTAGGCAAATTGTCTTTATCTCCTCTCTCTGAGCGCTCTGAGTGTGCTCCAGTCTCATCTTTCTCGCAGTCGTGTCTTTTCTCTGATCCCGCGGACGTTAGAACGTTACACCAATGTTTCATATGTCATGTTTTATTTTTAAATAAGCAAATAGGAGGTTTTATTCCACATTTTGAATGACGGTGTAATTGATCATGCTGAGTGCATTTATTTCAGTAAATAGAAGAATTCCTGATCAAATACAGCAAAATCTATATTCACTTAGAATGGATTAACAGACTAGTGTATTCAGACGTAGTCTTCAACAGCACTTCCTTTACATGATTAACGTGTGTGTGTTGGAGACAGGGGCACAGATGGCACTGGGGACGGGGGGGACATGTCCCCTCCAGATTTATATTGACCCCATCCGAAATCTAGCATCTACAAGCATAAACATATATATTGTACAGCTTGGTCCCCCTCACTTCAGAATTTCCATCTGCGCCCATGGTTGGAGGTGTTCTGGGATGGTGATGTAATGTGTGAATGGAGGTCATCATGAATTACAGACCCATCACTCTGTCCAGTGTGAAGTCCTGTAACACTGCATGTGACCTGCCATAGGACAATATGACTGATCTAGTATGTATCTGATCACACTGATATTATTAAAGCAGCAAGTGGTGAATGTATTATGTAAAATAAATTAGTTAAATGTGACTCAAACCTTCTATCAATTATATATAACTGCCAATAAAATCCTGTAAACGTGAACTAGTTTTTGACTGAAGTGCATTGTTTGTCTTTACATGTGTCAGTTCCTCAAGATGTTTGAAAGCAGAAGTGTATGTGAGCAGTGAGGAGGTTTTTGTCATGGTGTGAATCACTGTGATACGTATTCATTAACAGAGGTGTCCCATGTCTTACAGTAATAAAATGCAGAGTCTCCAACTTCCACATTATCAATGACCAAATTGTAGTCTGATGTAGAAGAGTGTGTTGATGTGAATTTTGGAGAGGAGAAACCTGACCCATAACTAGGAGAGCTCCAGCTGTGGTGATTTCTCAGCACATGCTGTGGAACTCCTCCTGGTAGCTGCTTATACCAACGTGCTGAATTGTCTGTCACTGTACCCAGATTACAGTCCATAGTGGCCTTCTGTCCTTTAGTCACCATGAGAACAGGAGGCTTCTGTGTTACCACGGTTACACCACTGACACCTGCAGTAAACACAGCATCCACGTTCCATTATCTCATCCTTACATTAGAAGTGTGTAAATGTTGAGGAGCTACAGTGTGGTGAGATCTTACATGAGAGAGCAGTGAAGAGAGTGCAGAGTGCTGGCAGCATCTTGGCTGTGTGTGTTGAACTCTGTGCTGAGTGAAGAGACCAGAGGCTGGAGGAGCAGATGAAGGAGACATTGCAGGGCGGGGCTATAAGAGAGGTAGGAGGGGCAGGGGGAGGGGCCTCTCAACAACACACATCTTATATGAGGTCCTATTTAATTTTACTATATATTAATGATTTTCATACATTCTAACAACATATTGTACAGTGATTTGCCATACATTAGTAACTCATCTTTTAATCTCTTTTCCACACACTACCATATTTACATATTTACAGAGAAGCCTCTTCATTTACATACAGCTAAACGTACCAGTATTCTGCAGGTGTTTCCGGAGTGAGAGAGGAGGTTCACACTGATTAGGGGAGCGTATAATCTCTTGGGGAAATCTCCACGAGTGCTCCTCTCAGTGTGGTTTTCCACTGCCACCTCGTCATGATCCTATCATGTTCATCTTAATGTAAATGTCTGCTGTGTTTTACACAGAAAATAATCTTAACAGTTTCTATATATCACTTTCATTTTTGAATTCCACTTTTAATATTTAACCTCTACTCTTGATTTAACAGTAAAGATTGTTCAGTTGTCAATGTACATGAATTTCTTATAGGGGATTTCACAATAAAGGCAGTGTTTTTATTCTAATGTAGAGGACATTAATGTGAAAATGTGCATGATTTAGATCAACCATGTACCACAGAATACCCCAGTGTTTGTTTCACACCTCGTACAAGAACCTCCTCAGTTTCAGGAGTGAACACAGTGATGGTGAAGTGTGTCTTTAACACATTCCCTTACGCTCCCACATCACTCTGGATTTATTCCACTTTGTTTTGCCCAAATATATGAGAACAATTTTGCTTTAGAGAAATATATATGTTTGGTTCTGATATGTTGCAGTTACTGTGTGTCTCACGTGTTTATTGCATTGGGACATTGGGAGACAACTGAATATCACGGAGAAAGAAGACACAAAATAATATCCAGAATCCCTCAAATTTGCAAAGTGGTGAAGAAATCTCAAACAGATATTTGGAATTATATTGAACAGAGTCACGAACAAAACATGTAATTCTAACATATGTCATAATTTTTGGTTGTAAATCATCAAAACTATTAATAGACAAGTCATTATAGACAAACAATAGACAAACTATTAATAGACAAGTGTATTTGTAGTTAGTAGAATTCCTGATCATATGTTAAAAATGTAGACAAAATACATATTCAGTTAGAGTGTGACACCAGGACAGAACCAGCGTGAGACAAAAACTGTGAGTGGAAGGCTTTATTATCCATATAAAACGTAAAGCAAATACTCAGGCCACTAGGTCATGGGTTAAAGCAAGAAATTTTCATTTGACTGAAAATTTTTCCTGGCAAAAGACAATGCCAGTAATTATCATGGCCTGGCGGTTAGGGAACTGGTCTTGTGACCGGAGGGTTGTGGGTTCGATTCCCAGACCTGAGGCCATGACTGAGGTGCCCCTGAGCAAGACCCTTAACCCTCAATTACTCACTTGTATAAAAATGTAAGTTGCACTGGATAAGGGCGTCTGCCAAATGTAAATTACTGACAATGTGGTGTAGTTGGGACAAGGCCTCTTTTGCCTAATTCTACATAATAAACACATTTATAAAGTATATTTATCTAAACAGCCTGTGTAAGGACAGAAGAGAGAATCTATGAAGCAACAAAATGCAACACCTGAGCAATAAATGTACATAAATGTTTATATAATGGAGTTATCTGGGGGTCCTCCTCCAGAAAATTATTTAAAAATCAAGTCAAATTTAATGAATCCTGGTGAGTTTTAAAAGGTATGAAGCTCTCTTGGTTTTATCAGATTCACTATAGCAAAAACATAAGTTGTAAGATTACCTGCTTTAAGTAGATATGTTACAAAAAAATTAAATATCCAAAAATGGCAAATTAAATCACACCACTGGATAGAGCTTTTAAATACAAACAGAACAACACCATCCATGTTAAATTGGTTTAGAAATAAAAAGTTGACATTTTAAATGGAAGAAATGCGCCAATTTTCTCCGACTGTATTAAAGCTAAATGAAGAAAAGTCAGTGATCGGTGGAGAGATTATCCAGTATAAATAACCATAACTTCTATATTTCACTACAAATTCAAATAAAAATTGAAATGTAGTGACTTTATAGTATGGACATGCCATTATAATATTCAAAATGAATGAACAAATGAATATTTAATTATTAGTACATTGGGCTGAAGCGTGGCGCGCGCGAAGTTACAAAATTCAAGAGGTGCACGACCTCGCGAATCGCCAGCGCGCGAGGCTCTCGCGCACGGGTGGAGCCACCGCGATTACGTCATTTTCGGCGCGCGGACCCTCGATTATATACATATATATCAGGCGTACTCAACTAAATTTGTCCGCGGTCCAATTTTGGCAGATACCTGTGACCCGAGGTCTGGTGCGGCGGGGGTGGCGAATGTAAGTTGTTGAGAAGGAGGTGGGGGGGGGGGGGTGGCGAACGTAAGTTGTTTGTTGAGAAGGGGGTGGGGGGGGGGGGGGTGGTTAACGTAAGTTGTTGGGGGGGGGGGGGACGTAAGTTGTTGGGGGGGACGTAAGTTATTGAGCGGGGTAGCAAACGTAACCCTCGTGACGGAGTGTTTTTTCAATAGCCCTGAAATAAATGCTACGGTTTTGTTTTGGTCCGTATCCAGTTAATCAGGAATGAGATTGGGTCCGGACAGGACTGCGTTCGGGTCCGGATCCGGACCGCGGTCCGCCAGTTGAGTACCCCTGATATATATATACATCCCGTGCTGAAGAGCGCCAGTGAGAGAATCATATTTTGGCCACAAAACAGATAGCACGCGCGTGTGTGGTTTATTATGATTTGACGGAATTTTCCCCCCAAAAAATCAAATGACGGAAATCCGTCGTAGTGACGGAGAACTTTAACCCATGCACTAGGCAGGACAAACACAACAAGATACTTAAATAAATGAAGAATAGCAACAAGCCCAACGAGGCGCAGTGTGCAGAGCAGGCTATCCCACGAAGGGAGATGAGGGTGCAGGGGGCACCCCAGCATCAATGGGCGAAGGCAGGGTACACCATGGGCAGGTCGCCAGTCCACCACATATTATTATTATTTATTATTATTATTATTATTATTATTATTATTATTATTATTATTATATAAATATTTAATTTCCTAATCAGTGCTCTGATAAACTAAAATTAGTCCTCATTATGTTTGAAAGTAGAAGTGTATGTCAGCAGGTTTCCGGGGTGAGAGAGGAGGTTCACACTGATTACAGGAGCGTATAATCTCTTGGGGAGTTCTCCACGAGTGCTCCTCTCTCTGTGGTCCTACACTGCCCCCTAGTGCAGCCCCAGTCATATTTGATTTAATTGAATAAAATGTTTTATGTTCAGATGCAGACTGAGTAATGTACAAGTTATGCTTTGCACACGTTGATCAAATTATGTAAGGGCCAAACTGCAAACTCCAAATAGCATGATATTAAGCTTTGAATGGTCCCGCTAGCAATAACTGGAACATTTTGAATCCCCCAACATGTGCTAGCTTGAGTGACTTTATATCAAAACATTTAAATCTTGTCAAAATTTATTGTAATATTTACTATGTAAGTCCCTGTTTCCAGCACCACGCACGTTTTCTATGTGTATGTTCGTGTGTGTGTGTGTGTGTGTGTGTGTGTGTGTGTGTGTGTGTGTGTGTGTGTGTGTGTGTGTGTGTGTGTGTGTGCGTGTGTGTGTGTACACTGAAGTGCATTGCTTGCACAGCCAACAGTGGTCAGAAACCAATCACAGAGTAATTGATGGCGAACAGCTGTGCACTGAACAGATCTCTAACCACTAGCTGGACATTTCTAGATGGTGCACTGATATATATATATATATATATATATATATATATATATATATATATATATATATATATATATTAGTGGTGGGACTTTAACGCGTTAATTTCGATTAATTAATTACAGGAAAATTAACGCACTAAAAAAATTAACGCATTTTAACGCATTTAACGGACGAGACACTTTTGTACCGTGGAATGTTTCTCAGTGCGCGAGTTCCGGGCATACAGATTATGGACACACAATAAGATGATCATGATGGAGATGACTGAAGAGGCTACGCTGGTGGATGGGAAATATAAGAAACTTCCAGATGGAAGTACAAACAAAAATAGTGTTATTTACACTTTATGTAGGAAGGAGTTCGCTTATCACAGGAGCACTTCCACCCTTCGTTACCACCTCAACGCAAAACATGTTGCGGCTAAAGCTGGGCGTACACTGTACGATATTTTAAATCGTGTACTCAGCTCCAGCTAAAACTGTACGACTAAATCGCAGGGAGGGTCGGCTCGTGGAGCTGCTTCAACAGTGCGATACTCTCACGAGGAGCGATTTGAATTTCAAACATGTTTGATGTTCTTGCGACGCTGCGATTTCTGATCGGGAGTTGGTCGTGAGGTGTGAATCGTTCCTCGTTTACCTGTGTAAACTATACGATGCACGACACGCGATTGAGCCGAAACGAGTGAAAAATCGGCTGAAAATGGGCCAAAAATCGCACAGTGTACGCCCAGCTTAACACGCAGGTCAGTAATGATAACTTAGCTGCTAAATGTATTCCTAGTACGATAGGGTGACCAAACGTCCGTAATTCACATCCTGTGAGGAAACGTCCTGGTTTTTAAATGACCTTCATTGGACCATTAAGACTGGATTAAACTTTCGCGAATGGCCGTAGCGCGCGACTCCGCACGCGTTTATACATGATGCGTCACATTATTTGTGTTGTTCGCTCTCTGTGGTCGAAGATAAAGGCTTACAAGAAGCGCTGCGAATTGCGTCAACTGATGCAAGTTACGAACTACCGTCCAGGGGTGAGTTTCCCAAAACGTTCTTAGCGCCAAGTACTTCTTAACCTCGTACGTAAGAACGAGGTAACGAAGTACTTGGCGCTAAGAACGTTTTGGGAAACTCACCCCAGAAAGACAATGTCGAAGAAAATCCAGCAGCTGTATGATGAGGAAAGAATTAAAACAGGTTATTGTGAAGAGTGCCACAAATGTGGCTCTGACTGGGGATCACTGGACCTCTGTTAGCAACAAGAATGATCTTGGTGTGACAGCTCATATTATAGATGATGAATCTATAGATGATGAAGATCCAGTCATTTGCTTTGAGCATGCAGAAGACCACTTCTAGGCACTATGAAGATGCCTATGGCAGAGGCCTGGGAAATTAAAGAAAGTCTACCATCTAAAATGGTATTAAAAAACATCTTCTGATTTACTTCAATTCTTCCAATATCCTGAGCAAAACTCCCTAAATTAAATAACATTTTTGGTCAGAATTTCCAATGTTCTGAACTGTTTTCTGCACACTACACATATATTGGTCTTCGTAGTAGACTGGTGGTGTGACGGGCAGGTGTGAGCAACAAAAAGGAAGCGATCACGCCAAGTCTCAGGGAAAAAGGGTGGTTTAATATAAAGTGTGCAAAACCTAAAACCCGTGCAATAGATCCAAATTAAGGATATAATGACCAGCGGTCAACTGGTACAAAGACAAGACATATATAGGCAAACAAACGACCCTCAGGTGAGACGGATCACGGGCTCCGCCCACCTGAGGGACGCACATGACGTCACCAGACAATAACAACAGCCGCTGTGGACAGAGACGGCCGGTAGGGGGCCGCCTCACCGTGACAGGTGGAAAAATAAACAAGATGTTGAAGTTTATGATTATGTTCATTGATTCATTCATCATTCAAACTTAAATTAATATTTCTCATGTTAAATACTGAAATGCGATTAAAATGCGATTAATTTCGATTAATTAATTACAAAGCTTCCAATTAATTCGATTAATTTTTTTAATCGCGTCCCACCCCTAATATATATATATAGCATAATATACAGAGGTGGGTAGAGTATTAGAGTATTCAACAATTTTACTCAAGTAAAAAAGTAAAAGTACAGTTACTTGAACCAAATGTTACTCAAGTAAAAGTAAAAGTATGCATCCCAAAAATGTACTTGAGTAAAAGTAAAAAAGTGCTTTGATTAAAAGCTACTCAAGTAGTGAGTAAATGCATGAGTACTGTCTCGTGTCAGTAAATTACATCATGGGAAATTGAATTACAGGAAACTATGACTTTTAATGATAACAAAAATTATTTATTATAAATAAATATGATATATATATATATATATATATATATATATATATATATATATATATATATATATATAATTTATTATAAATAATATGTATTTTTGTTTGTTCCTAATTATTAGACCTGTGTAACTTTAATGTGTTCCACAAAGGCACTAACTGATGAGACTCAGCCAATACGTGTAGCTACAACTTGACACCAACTTAATCAATTTGTAGCAGACTTAATCATCATATATTGCTAGTGTGTGCAATCAGTGTGAGAACTGGTTTTTAGTATTGCACTGCGTTACATTTAATAATTACATCATACAAACGTTATGTCTCAAAGATATAGCATTACACAAAATTATACATACAGCAAACTTATTGCATCGTGTTTCCTCATATTTGATGTTGAGTTCTTGTAGGCTGAAATGTCCACACGTTTGCAGACACGATTGGCAACGCCAAGGTTGCAAACTCTCACGCACTGAGCGTGAGACACACACATTTGACTGTCTTCACACGCTTACATCCGATTTCTCACGCCGAAAAAAATCTACCGGGTTTCCATCCAAACCTTTCGAAAAAATAATGCGCAATTTCCAAGTTTCGGCAGAAAAAAATGCGAATTAAGCCTCGTTTCCATTCATCACAGTTATGCGAATAAACTTTAGATCACGTGAGAGGACGCCAAACAATAGTGGTTTTACGTCCATCTGGCAGTTACGCATTTTTGCACGTTGAGGTTTTGAAACATTTTTTTCTTTTTCTTTTCTATACATGGAGAAGTTAAATTCAATTTTTGCTCTCTCCAGAACTGTTTTTGTATGCATTTGCCATTTTTACATCGCGATCGTGTACAGAACCACATGACTTGAGGCATGATACGTCATCGTTTATGCGAAAAACCCTTTTCCATCCAGTTTTTCCGAATTTTGGCGATGCCATAGTCTAACTTTTCCACCTCCTCCTAGCGTAAAAATCTTTTTGCGATATTTGGGGCTTTTTTCGAATTTTGGTCTTTTTCCATCCAGTTTTTTTCATGCGCATTTTCAAAATGCGCAAAAACTCGGTGGATGGAAAACCCAGTTACTAGTTCGCTCTGGCGCCAACCACTGGTGATCGATCGATCGCGATATAATACTTAATTTGTGTCCATTTTACACCCCCCCGTCAACAATTTACGTTCACCACCCAAACCCCCACCCCCACCCCGGTTTAAATCTCACTAAAAGTGATCTTGAAAACTTGGCAACCCTGCAGCACATTATATAGCTGTCCTTTTACACGTTTGTAATATAAACATTGGCTGTATTTGAGGTCAGGGATGTTCGGTAGGTTTTTCTGGCACTTTCTTGCTACGGTGGAGAAAGTGTGCGTATGTGATCACGTGATTGACCGACTTCATTTGATTGGTCACTCGTACTCAGGTGACGAGACGTTGGTCAGTCTTCTCACTGAAAAGAAAAATTATTTACAAAACGAAAGTAATGGTAGCGCGTGGCGCAAATCCGATTGTAACGGAGTAAAAGTCGCGTTTTTCTCAGCACATATTTACTCAAGTAAAAGTAGAAGTCGTTCATATTAAAACTACTCTTACAAGTACATTTTTGTCCAAAAAGCTACTTGAGTAAATGTAACGGAGTAAGTGTAACGCGTTCCTACCCACCTCTGATAATTATATATATATATATATATATATATAATTATATAATATATATATATAATAGGGCGGCGGGCAGCGCGGCCGGGCGGCGGGCAACGGGAACAGGAGCCGGCAGACAGGCAGCGGGAACAGGCAGCGGGAACAGGCAGCGTCCGCTGGCGGGCAGCGGGAACGGGAGCCGGCGTGTCCGACCTCTCCTGGGTCGCGGGGACAGGAACCGGCGTGGACGACCTCTCCTGGGTCGCGGGGACAGGAACTGGCGTGGACTGCCGACGGGCAGCGGGGACAGGAACCGGCGTGGACGACCCCTCCTGGGTCGCGGGGACAGGAACCGGCATGGACGGCCCCTCCTGGGTCGCGGGGACAGGAACCGGCGTGGACGACCCCTCCTGGGTCGCGGGGACAGGAACCGGCGTGGACTGCCGACGGGCAGCGGGGACAGGAACCGGCGTGGATGACCCCTCCTGGGTCGCGGGGACAGACCGCCGACGTGACGAGACGTCCTCGGGGGGCGTGTCCGCCATACTGACGTCCTCGGGGGCGTGACCGCCATAATGACGTCCTCGGGGGGCATGTCCGCCATACTGACGTCCTCCCGGGTCCGAGCTGGCCACTCCTGGGGTGAGTGGCTAGTACTCCCCCCCAAAAAATTCTTTGGGAGCTTTCGGGGAGCGGCTTCCGGGATCAGCGAAGGAAGGTCTGCGTCACTGGGGTCCTGGGCGAGCCTGGAAGAACACACAGACACAGAAGCCTCTCGGTTGCTCTCCCTGCGATGGCTCCGCCTCCCTCGAGGTGTCGGTAGCTCGCAGCAGTCATGGAGAGCCAACCGAGGGTTAAACCAACGCTCGTCTGTGTGCTCAATCCGTCTGCCCGCAAGTTGCACTACAGGTTGCTCCTGCCTGTAGTGTTCGCCAAGCCGGGCAGACACAGAGCGCTCAATAGGAGTCTCGTCGCGAAAGCCAGTCGAAATTGACAGTGACTGCGCTTTCCTCGGTCTGCGACAAGACTTCCTTGTTCCCACAGCGCCAGGGGTATTCCTGTCTCCGGCTCGTTCGCACTGTAACACACGAGAGTTAAACTGCACGGAAGCAGCCAACAACTCGTTACAGCGACTAAACTCACCGGAGTCTCGCTCCCTTGCTGTGTCCTGGTAAGATCCGTGGTTATGTAACGCTGCTTGCGCAGCGGAGCGAGAGGATGGACACAATTGCTGAGATGAGCGAGATTTAATAAAGGGAATACCAAAATCAGAGTCGACATAGCAGGCAGGGGTCATAACATTAAGGCAGTCCGAACAAGAAGGAGAAACAGGCATGACGAGACGAGAACAGGGAAGACTCACGGACCAGGCAGGAACAAACAGATGACGGGAAACACAGGGCTTGAAAAACAATGAACGTGAAAGCACAAACCGACTGATTAGAACAAAACCACGGATACTAGACTGGGGAAATACTGGGACTTATATACAATGACACTAACTAGGGACAGGTGATGGCAATGACACTGGGGCGTGGTAACAAACAAAGAAATCACTGAGACAAACGAGCGGGGCGGGATAAACAGGCACGGAACACCGACACAAGGGAATCCGGAGTGACAGCTAAGGGAGGGGCCGCGGCCATACGTGACAGTTGGGAACTGGGTCAAAATGGGTAAGCAAACTATGATGACTTTCAACTTGATAGTTTAGCTCGGCTGTATTCCTAACCAGATTGCACAGTAGGGCGAGAACGAGTTTTTAAACCTGTGAATTACAAATCGTACGTGTTTACATGGATGCAGCCACGAAGTCGCCAGGTTTGCTTTATGGAAAATTCATTTTTAGGAACGTAAAGTGTTACCGGAGCGGAGCTCGGAGCGGTCGTTTTCTGCATGGTCCTAGCGCTAGATTCGTCGCTATTTAAATATTTCTTTTTATTAACCGTTAAAACTGCAGAGGACCAAAACCGGCTTTTGAAAAAGTCCCCCCCAAATTACGTCCATGAGGTTAAATGTACTAATTGGTGGCTTACATTTCAAATATCATGTTTAGCTGAATAAACATGTTATCAACCCCTTTTAATGTACAATATGTAGGCTTACAAATTCATGTTTAACTGAATAAACCGTTGAACACAAGTAGCCTACATTTTATTGAGCATGTTTTTCTTCAAATATCAAAGTAGAACAGCTTTCTCAAGCAGTAATTGATGCATTTTGGAAACAGGAGATGAGCCCCTGGTCTAATGCACCCTCTGTATTAAGAAACCCTATCTCAAAAACACGCAAAAACACGCATATCACGCATATCTAGCTATCTCTAGCACGCATATGAGCCATTTTAATATAGATTAATTTCAAGATTTCAGTGAGATTAATCTAGATTAAAAAAATTAATCTATGCCCACCCCTAATATATATATATATATATATATATATATATATATATTATGTGGCGTTGCCACTGGTTATAGGGGTGGAGCATGGAGTTCGCTACCTCCCATGAGCACTTGCGGCACGTTAAAGAGTGAATGTTCTTCGTTTAAATGTGATGGACTATGTTATTATGTGGTTTTTATTATGTGTTTTGGTCATACGTGTCTGTTCCGTACAGTTACTCCTGTTTATTTTAGCACTGTTAGGCTCACCGTGGTTATGTTATGTTGGGAGCGTGATGACCTGGTTTGAACGGTTTATGTAAAGGGGTCTTCAAAAACGTTGAGTGAATGTGTGACTCTTTCCCTTCTGTGTCAATAAAGAGTTAGGATGAACACTCAACACCTGTCTGGTACTCTCACTCCCGCCGACACGCTACAATTGGTGTCAGAAGTGGTCCTCCGAGACCGGTTGACGGAGGAAATCGAACGTTTAGAGCGGGAGTTGGGAGAGATGAACTTCCCCCGGCTGACAGCGGACGGCCATAGTTTCTCTGAGCTAGGGGCAATAAAGAAGCAAACGACGAAAGCGCTTAGGTCGGTGTGGAGGTCCGCAGCGGGACCCGCGGAGTCAAGCTCGATGGAGGGGGCCGAGGACGCCCCTGGTTTGGTGATGACCCGCACGAACGGACAGACGAGGCACGGGGACGGGCCAGCGGAGACGGACACATCGGGATCGGCTGCCTTCGCCCCAAGCCAGTTATGCCAACCTAGGATGCCGGAGGGGGCACTACATCGCGAGAGATGCAGGGAAGTACCCAACGCAGCATCGACGACAGCGCCCATCACCTGCGCACACGTAGCCGCGCCTCTACGCCTGCCGTGTTTCGACGGGAACACCGACTGGGCGGGTTTCGAAGCGCAGTTAGACATCGTGGCGAAGCTCGCGGGATGGTCCGGGAGCGAAACGGCAGCTCACTTGTGCCTGGCTCTGCAGGACGCGGCACTGAGCGTGCTGGTCGAACTGCCACCCGAGGATCGCCACGACCTTCAAGTGCTGAAATCCGCACTGCGAGCCCGCTTCGGTCGCCAACCGCCAGAAGCGGCCGCTAGACAACTCCTGCCTGGCCGGCGTCGCGGACACGGGGAACGGATCTCAGTCCTGGCTTCCGAAATTTTTCTGCTGGTGCGACAGGCTTACCCCTCCCTCCCACGTGATGTCCAACTCCAGCTAGCGCTTGGTCAGTTCCTGAACGCGTTGGAACCGCGCGAGCTTCAAACACACGTTCGCTTGGCTGATCCGGTTTCGCTGGAGGCGGCTGTGTGCGAAGCTGAGAGAGCGGAGTTGATCCTGTCTGGTTGCGCTGGTCCCTGGAGGGCACCCCAACAAATCAGCTCCGGGACGAGGCGAGCTCGTGCCCCCCCTGGTGGTCCTGTAGTGTGCTGGCGCTGCGGTCAACGTGGGCACAAATCATCTCAGTGCGAGGCGCCGGGAAACGGGAATGGGGCCGCCCAATGAGGGTCGGGTTGGCCCCCGATAACGACACGTTGCCCTCTGTGTTTACCTCGCGTTTCCTCGGACACGGCGGACAGTACGTTGACTGCGGCTTCGGTGAGACCACGGTAAGAGCCCTCATTGATACCGGCTCATCAGTTTCGTTGTTGCGCCCCGACGTTTTACCAGATACTATGATTTGCCAACCTAGTATGCCAAACGAACGGGTTTGTCTAGCCACCGTTACCGGGGAGCGTGTCAAACTGTTGGGGTGTAGGTTAGCTGATGTTGACTTTGGGCAGGGTCCGTATCCCCACCGGTTCTGGCTAGCGGAAATCGGGGACCCATGTATTTTAGGACTCGACTTTCTCAAGAGCACTGGGGCCGTTATTGATTGTGGGCAGGGTACGTTGTCACTTAACGGTGAACTTGTGGAGTTATGTGGAGGGTCGGCATCGGACGGGCGGAGGGTGAAAAAGCTGAACATGGCTGAAATAGTTAGCACGGACCCGGTACATGAATTGTGGGAGCGTAGTAGTCAGAACCTCTCCGCTCCGCAGGGAAGGAAACTGTGGGACCTGTTGGAGCGTTTCAGAGACACATTTGCTAGTACGGAGCGAGACTGCACGAGGACGGGGTTGGCGGAACACAAAATCGTCACGGCCGACGCTAAGCCAGTTCGATTACGGCCGTATCGATTGCCATTTGCGAAGTGCGCGGCTGCAGAACGACAGCTGCACGAGATGGCTGAGATGGGCGTGATCGAGCCTTCCACGAGCCCGTGGGCCTCACCCGTCGTACTAGCAAAGAAAAAGGATGGGTCTTGACGTTTCTGCGTGGATTATAGACAGCTTAACGCGGTAACGAAAGTAGATTCGTATCCATTACCGCGCGTCGATGACTCGCTAGAATTACTGTCTGGTTCGGCGTGGTTTAGCTCGCTAGATCTGCGCAGCGGATACTGGCAGGTGCCTCTGGCGGAGCCTGACAGAGAGAAGACTGCTTTCACAATAGGAACCGGGTTATGGCAGTTCACCGTCCTACCATTCGGGTTGTGTAACGCTCCAGCCATGTTCGAGCGGTTGATGGAACGCGTCCTTAACGGGGTCCCGAAGACTACGTGCGTGGTTTATCTGGATGACGTTTTGGTTCACGCATCTGATTTTGAGTCAGCGCTGTCAAATTTGGAGCTCGTATTGGGGTTGATCCGTGCAGCAAACCTGAAGCTTAACCCGGCTAAGTGCAACCTGCTGCAGAATCGGGTGCACTTCTTGGGGCACGTAGTGAGCGGGGCAGGGATCGAAACGGACCCAAAAAAAACAGAGGCGGTTCGCGAGTGGCCCACTCCGAGTAGTGTCAAGCAGGTACGCAGCTTCCTGGGACTCGCGTCGTACTACCGCCGTTTCATTAAAAACTTCGTGGAAATTGCATCTCCGCTACATAACTTGACTAAGGGCGGTGTGAGATTTCGCTGGTCGGCTGAGACAGAGAGAGCCTTTTGCACGCTAAAACAACAGCTGTGTAGTGCGCCAGTTCTCGCATACCCTAGGATGGACGAACGCTTTATAGTGGATACGGACGCGAGTGACCACGGTCTGGGAGCGGTGCTGTCACAAGTACAGGACGGGGTTGAACGCGTCGTCTCATATTTCAGCCGGTGCCTGGATAAGGCCGAACGTAATTACTGTGTTACCCGCAGGGAGCTGTTAGCCGTGGTTGCGGGCCTGGAACACTTCCGTCCATATGTGTACGGCAGGCAGTTTCTGCTGCGCTCCGACCACGCATCCTTGCAATGGTTGATGCGTTTCCGCGAACCAGAGGGCCAACTTGCGAGGTGGTTGGCCAGGCTGCAGGAGTTCGACTTCCAAATCGTGCATCGTCCCGGACGCAGCCATGGCACGCAGACCATGTGCACAATCCGAGTGTAGGTACTGTCTGCGCGCTGAAACAAACTCCGGGGAGGTCGGGCGTTGCGCTGTGATTACACGCACCGAGCCTGGGCTGGGTGTCGTCACTTGTGTGCCGTTCGACCAATTTGGTGTAATACAGCGGGCAGACCCGGAAGTTGAGTGGGCAATTCGGGCATTAGAGTCGTCGTCGGTGCCTGACTGGGCTGATATCACGGTTCTGGGTCCCATCGCCAGGGCACTGCGGTCTAATTGGGGTAACTTGAAGCTCGTGAACGGCGTCCTGTGTCGGGTTTGGGTGGACCCGGTGGGCCAGCGCTGCGTTACTCAAAGCGTGGTCCCCTGCGGATTACGCAACACGGTCTTGCAGGCGGTTCATGGGGCACCAGGCGTGGGACACTTTGGCATCACGGCTGCGGAGATTGCGCCAGCGCTTCTACTGGCCAGGCTGTCGTACGGATGTGGAGTTGTTTGTACATTGCTGCGACGCTTGCGCCGCGAAGAAGGGACCGGCGAGACCGGCGAGAGCACCGCTGATACCGTTACAGTCCGGCAGCCCGATGGAGCGTGTGGCGGTCGATGTGTTAGGGCCGTTCCCGGTGACTGATGCGGGCAATCGTTTCGTCCTGGTCGCGGTGGACTATTTCACAAAGTGGCCGGAGGCATACGCTGTGCCCGACCAAAGCGCGGTCACTACGGCTGACAAACTGGTGTCTGAATTCTTCTGCCGTTTCGGGGTGCCTGAAGAGCTACACAGCGACCAGGGCAGAAACTTTGAATCGGAAGTCATGAGTGAAGTCTGCCGGGTTTTGGGTGTGCGCAAGACCAGGACCACTCCGCTCCACCCTCAGTGTGACGGGCTGGTGGAGCGTTTCAACAGAACGTTGGCTACACAACTCGCGATGGTCACGAGCGCGAACCAGCGCGATTGGGACAGGCACCTGCCTGCTGTGTTGCTAGCATGTCGCTCCGCGGTACAGGAGACAACAGGGTTTACCCCGGTGCTACTGATGTTTGGCCGTGAGCTACGTACCCCCGTGGATCTGGTTTTCGGTGCACCCCCAAACGGGGGGGCGGGTCACGAGCCCGGACCGAAGTTTGTCACCGACCTGCTGTCCACGCTGCATGGGGTGTACGAGATGACCAGGGTGAACCAGAGGGAGGCTAGCGCAAAGCAAAAGCGTGCGTATGATACACGCTGTGCGGGGGAGCCGCTGG
The DNA here is from genome assembly GCF_052324685.1 of Brachyhypopomus gauderio. Classification (NCBI taxonomy): domain Eukaryota; kingdom Metazoa; phylum Chordata; class Actinopteri; order Gymnotiformes; family Hypopomidae; genus Brachyhypopomus; species Brachyhypopomus gauderio. The sequence goes on along the minus strand of NC_135212.1, from coordinate 43,874,426 downwards.
AAGTGAATGGAAGCGTGTGGCTGTTTAACCTGCAACGCAAGAAGGGTCTCTGCCCGAAGTTGCAGTCTGCGTGGGTGGGACCCTGCACAGTTTTGTCACGACTGGGGGAGGTAGTGTACAGGATTCGTTGGGGCAGGCGACGCCTGGTTGTTCACCGTGACCGTCTTGCCCCCTACAGACCTAAGCTGCCGGGGGCTGGACAGTGCACCGACCTCCTGACACCACCGACCGCCGTCACGTCTCCCCACTGACTGTTCCTGCCCGGCCTCAGCGGACGCGGAGGCCGCCACGCCGTCTCATGGAGTTTGAGGTGGACCTATGATTATTGTTTCTTTCTTTAAGGTGACTGTTGTTTTTTTCTTTTTTTTCTCTGTTTTATGGGTCGCCGGGACGGCTGACCTTTTGGGGGGGAGCTATGTGGCGTTGCCACTGGTTATAGGGGTGGAGCATGGAGTTCGCTACCTCCCATGAGCACTTGCGGCACGTTAAAGAGTGAATGTTCTTCGTTTAAATGTGATGGACTATGTTATTATGTGGTTTTTATTATGTGTTTTGGTCATACGTGTCTGTTCCGTACAGTTACTCCTGTTTATTTTAGCACTGTTAGGCTCACCGTGGTTATGTTATGTTGGGAGCGTGATGACCTGGTTTGAACGGGTTATGTAAAGGGGACTTTATGTAAAGGGGGTTTATGTAAAGGGGACTTACACACAATATTGTAGCGTCGCGGAGGTTCTGTTATTGTTGTTGTTCCGTGTGGGGTGGGTATAGTTAAGGAGGAGGCGGAGTATTCACGACTCCCATGATGCTCCGCGAGTTAGGATGTGTTCGTGCTCTTCGTCTCTGTGTCTTGTGTGTGAGAAAGGGGGGTAGGCACGGCGAGAGTGTGGGTGAGCGCTGTGGTGCGTTCTCTGTTCGTTTAAAGAGCAAAACTGCACTGTTGGTTTCTGAATAAACTAAGTAAAAATGAGCAACCCGCATCCGACCTTCTTCTTGACTTCGCCACAATATATATATATATATATATATATATATATATATATATATATATATATATATATATATATATAATCAATGATCACACTGAGTCATAGTGTTGTTAAGCACGCCGAAAATGCATGCTGAACATTTAGCTCAAATTTACAGACTACTAGCTAGATATGTTTGAATGAGTGAGTTAGAATCCACATCTGTGAGGCCATCATATCCGTGAGTGTGCCCTTAATTTGTTGCTCTGGAAACCAATGAAGCTGATTTAAAACAAACAAACAGCTCATGCCCGCCACGTTCAGGTTAACTCAACACGGGAGCTCATGAGTGTTGTTTTGTAATTGTCATCTCGTGATACGTTGCCTTGTACGGATGAGAGACCACCAAAGCTAGTGTGCTAGACTGGTATACTCTACTAGACGACACTGTTCAGTCTGGAGAGGCTCAGGCAAATTCAGTATGACTTTGAACTTTTTTTAATCTTTTTTTTTTTTTTTTTGCTTAGCCTGTGGGGACTTATGGTGAGACCGTGTATCTGGGTGTCAGGTTTGATGGTGACATAGCTATGAGATGTTTTAGACCTTTGTCATAATTAAAGGTCGAGCTTTTTCTCCGTAGTTATTTGAGTTTTTTAATGTGCAGATTTTTTGAAGAAAAATCTAATGAGAAGACATGGGAAGTTTCTTTCTTTTTACGGAAAACGCATACATATGGGTCACTGCGCCCCTCGTGGACTGATCGATACGGTTTTACTTTTCGCGATATGCCAAATTTTGACCTATACATGAAGGTCAGAATTTGACACACGGCATAGAAGTCGCTGAAGCGCAAAGACGATGGTAAAATTGCAAAACAAATACAATTAAAAACCATGAAAACGAGCCTACGAAACCGACGACCTTACCGCAATAATGAATATAAACCTTCCTTGGCTTGAAGGTAATTAACTGTGCAAGTCATAGTTCTGCTGAGAGATGGCGCTCTTCACTATAGTACCGAATCCTGCAGCCCATCCAATTCATTAGACGTCCGTAAGAAGCGTCATTAATTGACCGAGGCTCCGTGAAAAGAGTGAGACGCGGCTGTAAAGCACTCTCTACCGCACGTCCGTCTTTGGAGACGTTAAAGTTTGGCAGAGAAATCTCCTGTGTGGCAGGAAGAGCGCTGGACCCCCGCCAGAGTCTTGGTGCAGGACACGGACGGGATACGGGGACCGCGTTGGGAAGCGCTCCTGTAGGGCGCGTTGGCGCGATGCCGAGAAGCGCTCCACAAACCGCGTAACGGACGAGCGGCATACGTGGGAAACGTCGCCGTGTGTGTCCGTCAGTCTGCGGTTCTGAATGCAGAAACCAAACGCGGGCGGAAATGTTTAATCCGACGCCACTGATAAACTACAGAATGCAGCGGGGAGCTCGGAACCAGGGAGTAAAATGTCACGCTTGACCACACCGTGGTTTATTTCCGTTATTACGACAGGATTTATTTGTAGCTAATATCTGCAAAATACTGCAGTCCAGCTAAAAGCCTTACTGGGATGATGACATCGTCGGTGTTCGTCGTGGTCATGTCTTCAGCTTTCCTCAGTCCTAGCTTTGCCTTCAGCTCACATTTTGACTCAGGTTAGTGTCAACCGAAATATTTATTACAAATGGTTAATTGCCGAGGGGATATGCTAAAACATTGAACTAATGAAACGTTAAAAGTGAAAAGTGTTGCAGTTTAAGTAGAATACTCTCGTTTGGAGCTAAAAGAACATATAGTGTTCTAATACATTATATTATTTACATGTATTTGAAAAGATACCTAGCGTGCGTGCGCGTGTATGTGTGTGTTTAGGTGTGTGTGTCCTGTTTGTGTTTTTGAATGTAGTGCGACGTCGTGTGTGCTCTCACTTGTATCCAGCGGAACGCTCTGGGCTCATTTTTAGAAGGGGAAAATGCACGTAAAACTTCCTCCACTGCTGTGTCAGCAGTCAGGTGTTTCCGAGACGCTTTCTGTTCCCGTCCGTGGTTCTCCCTGTGTGTTCCCACAGAGGCCATGTTGCATAACGTGTCCGCGCGTTTGACACATTAGCACTGGCGTTCGCTTCCCAGAGAGGTCACAAGCTCATGGCGCCCTTGAGACTCGCTGCCTCGCAGGCAGGAGAGGGTGAGAATATCCGTGGCTCCCTGGCACATTCCCTGGTCTTTTGTGGAGTCTCCTGGTGTTGGGTCTATGGCCAGAGGCAGCATGCTGACTGGGGTTTGTCAGCATGCTGGCTGTGTACAGGCAGGAGGGTGCTGGGTACCGCCACACTGCTGCTCTACAGGGCACTGCAGTGGCAGCGTTGCCATGTTAGGTAAGGAGCATGTCAGTAGTGTGCCTGTAGTATGTCAGTAGTATGTCTGTAGTAGGCACTCCAGCAACACCAGATCTGTTCTTTCATATCAGAAGTGATGTACAGCATACACTGTCCTGGTGTCAGTACATGCCAGGAGAGACAATCTGGGATCCTGGATTAGACCAGGTCATGTGTCACTTTTGGAACTGAAGAAATTAAGGATGTATTTTAGTATTTATTCCTCATGCCCCATTACACAGTATAATATGATTATATGTAACACTGCACAGGTCTGTATCACAGATATGTGTCAGATATGTATGCATTATGATCTGTAACTCATTATATCTCTTCAGATCTGCGGTGCTGTTTAATAAAATCTGAAACAGAGAGAAGTATATGTTTCTTATGGTTGTTGGGGTTAAGTGTAGTGTTTTATCGGGCTGGGAGTCTCCTCACCACCGGTGACTCTGGTCCGCATGCGAAGCGGCGAGCGTCCCGCTGTGCAGTGTGAGGGCGGAAGGCGCAGGCGCGTCACCAGCGGAAAATGCGGGGGCCCGTCGTGCCTCTCGGCCTCGTTAGAGAGCACAGCTGCAGGTCTCGGGCTGGAGAGGCGAGAGGCGGGCTTCCCCCGTCTCCCCTGTGCTCACAGACGCAGTGAGACACAGTGCAGTGAGACACAGTGCAGTGAGACACAGTGCAGTGAGACGGCAACGTGGTTCGGGAGGTCAGCCACTCATCACACACTGTGTGCTGCTGTACGCTGGGATCAAGACATGGCAGATGAGTTAGATCTAGAGCTGTTATGTCTCTGTCTCTTTTTCTCTCTATCTCCTCTCTCTCCCTTCTTTCTGCTCTCTCTATGTGGTTGTGCTGAACAGTCAGATGTTGCCTCCTCTGCTGATGTGATATACATGCCCAATAACAGGCAGGAGTGAGTGGCAATCTGTTACTATGACCGGCCAAGTAATGGGATTGAGAATCGATGTTACTGTGGCAATAAATGGCATGAGATATGTGTGTGTGTGTGTGTGTGTGTTTAGGGAGCAGCAGCAATGTGTTTGTGAGAAAAGAGGCAAATCATTCTTATGGTTGTCATCCATCCTTAACATATTGGACAAGGACAAGGACATGGCAGTGTCTTTCGGATTATAATGAGATTGACCACGAATGCTTTGTTACTGCACCACTGTGTGTGTGTGTGTGTGTGTGTGTGTGTGTGTGTGTGTGTGTGTGTGTGTGTGTGTGTGTGTGTGTGTGTGTGTGTGTGTGTGTGCGAGCACATGTGTTGCTGTATTAGGGTAAGTGCGTTTGTTTAATCAGAATAGTTGTTTAAGTGGGCCAGGGTCACATAAGGGGTGAGAAAGATTGATTGGAGGTCACAGGTCGTGCTCTCTGCACTGGCCCATTACAGAGAGACAAGGGATCTCGCTCCATCCTTCACCAATATCTTCTCAAGGATTAGATGGCATTGCTACATTTGAATAAAAGCAGACAGCTAGGGCTGTCGCAATAACCGCAATATTGTAATACCGCGATATTCACCTGCCAACCGCAGGGAATTCCAAGCAACCGTCACACCGCGATGTTCGTGTTTTCTTTTTTTCCACAAGGTTCTTCTTGTTTTACACGTAAGCCGCTTCGCTGCGTGTGTGGTGGATGTTAATTACTATTTAAAAACTTTCGTATCCGTTGCTTCTGAGTGGCCTTTTTATGGAAACAATTGCGGCTACTCTGGTCGCAAAACCAAATGTGACCGCCAGTTTGGGAGCATTTCGGCTTTCAACCGAATGAAAAGAGAGAGCCGGACAATTTAGACGAGGCAATATGCAAAATCTGTGCGCGAAAGGTTGTTGTGAAACGGGGAAACTAAGAGAGCTCGCGCACATGCCGAGCTCGAGCTACCTGCACGAGCCCTAACGCAGATCCCATCGCCTGGTGGCGCGACAACCAGGTTAGATTTCCTCTGCTTTCTAAAGTGTCCCGCAAGTACATGTGTATTTGTGCAACGCCCACACCACCAGAGAGAGTTTTTAGTGCTGCCGGAAACATTGTTACCCCACTTAGATCCTCTCTGAAACCACATAAGGTGAACATGTTGGTTTCCTAGCACGTAACAAGGACATGATAACGCCGGACTAAACCTAGACTTTATTACTAAAGGAAGGGTTTCGTTTTCCTTCTTTTTTTTAAACGAATTCTGATCTCATGTGCTCAAGTTTTTTTGCCTTCTTTGCACAGCGCAGATCAATCGTAGGCTATAAGCTGGACTTTGTTTCCATGAAAGAGTAAAGGAGCGTTCTTATTGCACGTCATTAGCCTTACGTGCTCTGCATTTAACAATAAGGACTGTTTAATTTGTCCTACAACTGTGTCGGCTTTGTTATAAAAATATAATATTCTTAATAACAACTGCAATAAAAACGTGTTTATAATAGCACTTAAATCAGGATATGTTTGTGAAAACAACAAAAATGGCGATAATACCGCATATCGCGGTGTGGAGCCCTGTTAATTTACCGCAGTGGAAATTCTTACACCGCGACAGCCCTACAGACAGCATGAAGAATGTAAACCATGTTAGCTGTTCTTCACAAGGCTGATTTGAGGCCTGCACCCTTCCAGGAAGGACAGTGTGTGGGCACTTGGGTTCTGTGTTCTGGGTCCCTGGCACTGCATCCTCGCCCACTTGGGGAATGAGGTTATGTGGCAGTTAGAGAGCACCGCCAATGTTCCTGCCTCTTCACTCCAGCTGAGGCAGGGTACTCTCAATGCCCAGCAGGGTACTCTCAACGCTGAGGGTTCTCTGATGCTGAAACAGAACACTTTTTTAGATTTGTATTGCTTTTTGTTAGTGACTAAGTGTGAAACTCTTCTGAAAAATCACATCATTGGGTCATCTAAAAACTTTTGGTTCCTAGTTTGGTGTTTCTCAAAACCCTTTGTTCAACGCTATGAGTCTGAGACTGCGTCTTTAATAGTCAAGCTACCCAGTGTCCCACACTCTACTTCATAGACTTTTGTTTAGATGGTGTCTGATTTAGTCTGATTCTTTATGCTCAATGATCAATATCCATAAAACTACACCTGAAAGATTTGGGACACAGGATACTGACCCAAAACTTGGCAGGGAAACAGATCTCAAGCCAACAGACTAAAAGCTGCTTTGATGGTTATTCAAAAGCTATCAGTTGAACACATTTAAGAATATTGAGAATGAATAACAAAAACGTTTTAGGATATAAATGTCAGGATAATTGTGCAGTACCCTTAAATAACTGAATGATGTGAAACATAATGAAAATGTTGCCTTTGGAAGTTCAATAATGGATTTCAGTCTCAGTAATGTCGCCAACCAGCATACACGTTTTAGAGCACTGATTGATCAAATTGCCAGCCATGTTATGTGAGAATCAGCACTAATCTGCAGTCTTAGTCCATAATCATCTCAGTTCGCAGAGCTCTAGAACACCAGGCTGAATGAACTCCCCAAGTAATTGAAAGCTCTAGATTGGTTTCTGTATTTGTAGTCTCCATGTGCAGCTATAAGGGATTTAGATTTCAATGTGCTGTGCTGCCATCATGCCATTCCCCCAAACAAATCAATGCTAATTGTGGTCCTGATAGTGCTTGCTGATTGATCTCCTAATCGGGGGTCACACAAGACTCTCCCAGGGCTGTGTTAAGCACTCTCGGTGAGTTTCAGTGGTCATGCACCAGCAGGTTCGTCCACTTCCTTTGCTGTGAGGCAGAAATACCTGTTCAGAATTTCAGCACCACGGACAGCGAAAGTAACCACAAAAATCGCATTTCGTCATACATCAATCAGTTACAAGTAACAGCTAAACCTGTAACATCTCAGTCATATTTCCATGTAGAAGGATTATGGTATTTAGCTTAGGGATAATCAGTCCTCTTAACAAATACAAAAAATGTAGCAACTTGTGCAACACTCATGTCCTTCAGGGAGGGTGCTGGGGTTGGATGCCAGCATTGGCCATGACACCTCCAGCCTCTGGAGGCTGCTGCAGTGTGTTAGCTGAACCACTGAGACAAACAGCAGGGTCTGTTATAGATCAATGTCCAAACACCATTGCTTGAATGTTGTGCTATCTCACCTCAGTCTCCTTGTGCTTTTATTCATGGCTTGGTTGGTATACAGTTTGTCTCCAGGGTAATAAGATCTACAGCAGAGTGCTTTTGCACAGGGTCTAGAGCATTTGTGTTCTATCCCAAATGCATGCTAATTCAGCTCTAATATATCCCTACAACTATAGAGATGGGCTTTAATAAACCTCACGTGCAGCAACTCCCATGTCAATTTCTCTGTGTTCTTTCTCTCTTTTTCCATCTCTCATTCACACACACACACACACACACACACACACACACACACACACACACACACACACACACACACACACACACACACACGTTAATGCAGTATGTAATGTCCAGGATTGTCTCCATGAACAGCAGCCTCAGGCAGATGGAACAGTATCTAAATTTGCTTCAAATTCTATGTATGAGAGGGAAAAGACAGAATGTTTCTGTTTATGAAGTTCACATATGCAGTATAAATGAATCAGATTCACTTAATTTGTATTTAAGGGACAGGTACTCAAATACTATGCATACTATGTAGCATATCAGTAGTGACAAACTCTCTACCAGTAGGGTGTGGGCACAGATATAGGATGTAAAATTCCAAGATCCATGCTGTAATGATGAGAGATAATGGTGGATTCTGGTGGTGATAACTGATTTGTTGCAGACAGTCACAGATGAAACATTGACTCACCCCCATCTCACAGTTAAATAACTTAGTCCCAAGACAGGAAACACTCTTCTGTTTGAGTTGTTTCTTCATATTTATTGTTAGAATAATAAAAAAAAACTATGGGTGATTCTGAAAGCTGTCTGAAAAAAGATCTAAAGATAGATTTATTTTCATTTTGGACACATGCACGTTTTGGAGCCGTAATATCTGCATGGCAGGGTCTGTGGGAGCTGCAGGACTGTGTTTGGGAACCAGATCTTTTTGTCCACGCTTCAGCTCTAAATATGAAATGGTGTGAATTGTGGGATTTTTTTTTTCACAGGTTCTGAATAAAAGAAAATAAACAGGTCTCAGATGAATGAAATATGCTTTGGTGTTGAAGTTTCAGCTGGGAGCTCTTGGCGCTGAACGGCCTGTGTGTCAGCGGTTCTCCCAGACACGTGTGCGCCTGAGGAACAGTCACGTGTTTGTGCACAGACGCCTTTGCTCTCTTATCTGAGACACGCATGTTGTTCCTGAGGAAGGAGAAGTTACGTAAATACACGAGCCTACCTCCTTCCTCAGTGCGGGTCTTTCACACAGGCACACGCACAGGGTGAGCAACTCATGTTGCCTCCAGTCTTATTAAAGGTGCAGTTGAGCCACTAATATCCTGGTGTGGTAAAAACACAGTCTTTTAATACCCAGCTGAGGAAGCACAAATCCCCCAAGCCGTCTGACAACATCGGCAGACTGTGCCTTCCCAGCCACTGACACCAGGAAATCCAACTGTGTGTGTGTGTGCATGTGTGTGTACATACATGTGTGTGTGTGTGTGTGTGTGTGTTTTCAGTTTTGGCTCTCTATTATCAGAGAGCATTGATTATCTCAGCGTGGGAAAAAGGCAGCTCCAGACAGAAGCCTCTGGGGATCATTCAGCGGTGACTGTGGTTGTCCCTGTGGTCCCCACTGTGGTTGTCCCTGTGGTCCCCACTGTGGTTGTCCCTGTGGTCCCCACTGTGGTTGTCTCCGGGGACTTGACAGCCTGTTGATTTCTATGATTTTTGCTGTGTAAGCTGATATATAAAGGTTTATAAGGTATTTGCAATGCCTTAGAATGCTTGACATGATCTTTCATGTTTGTAAGGCCTGCAAAATAAGAAGAAAACACATGATATGTAACAACAATGTTGAACACTACGATGATGACATGACTAATGATAAATTAATGATACTTAAGTGTGCATATTAAATATATAGTTGTTTTTCTGTCTTTCATGTGTTTCTGCATTAAACAGGTAATTGGTGACATGTTCACTGAATTAATTGAAGAAATGAATTTTTATTTACACTTTTATTGAGCAAATTGCACATAAATTAAAGTTTAATTTCTGCTGTCCCCTTTAAAATAATTTCTTCTAAACTTCTAAAAAATTGTGCACGCTCATATCTCAATGACGATGAAAATTCAATTGATCTGTCAGGACTATTATGTATTGGTCAATACATATTCATATACATAATATAATACTATACTTTAGTCTTTATGGTACAAAATAAAAATAAAATACTATAAAAATTTAATATATAATTTTGATGTTTTATCTGTTTGCATCTTGACATTAGTGTCAAGCATATCACACGCTATGCTTCACAAATGTTTCCTTAAAATGAAAGTGGTTTAATAGTGCAAATACCACTTAAAGTCTCTATCTAGTGGATTTGTATATTTGATTACTACTTGCTTCTTTCTTTTTAGTAAATAAGTACATTTTACAATCATGTGTAGCAGTGTGTGTGTGTAACCTTACTATCCCATCCGTTTTTAAAAGCAGCTTTATTCAAGTTTTAAAGCATGATTAAAGCAGAAACAGATGCAACTTTGCAAATAGCAAATGGTGAGGAGTTTCACAATCTTGGGGCATATACAGTCATCTCTGAGCTTCAGACTTGCCCTTGCAAGAGCAACACATTCATGGAGGAACACCCCAGGCTTCACTGCATGGTTGACTATATAAGTAAATTAGCACTATAACAGGGTCCATTAGGTGCTTTACAAACAAACAAAAGCACTTTAAAAGCACTATGAACTGAATCCTAAATGGAGCTGGCAGGCAAGGGAGTGAAGCTGAAATTGGTGAAATATGATCTCTTTTCTTAGTGCTAGTAAGGAAGCAAGCAGCAGTATTCTGTACTACCTGTGTGTGAAGGACTAGGGACTGGCTGATGGCACGGAGAGTGCATAATACAGCCCTGGGAGTTATGCTAATTCATTCATGAAGGAATTAATGCGTGAATGACTTTGTCCGCACCACAAAAGTAAAGAAAGGGCTTAACCTTTGCAAAAGTTTTTAACTGAAGAAAAAAAAAAAACGCTTTTTACCAAAGAACTGTCAAAACCTGAAATCAGAATCAACACCACGATTTTCCACTACCATCATTGCTCAGGAAGACAAGTACCAACATTCATGGGAATGCAGTTAAATAAGATACAGTGGACCAAATACAGTGAACTCTGACTTGCCTTCATCTAATTGATGGAAAGTGGCAAATATCCATCTTTTATCATTCTCCAGGCAATTGGAACAATTATCAATGGGTGTCATAGCAAAGTAAAGCTGTATGGAATCTAAAATAAGAATGAAAATAATTATTCTTCCTTGTTATTTCCTCTAGAGGAAACATATATAGTGAAAAAAGAAGGGGCCCTAAAATGGGACCTTGAGGAACATCACAAGTTGAACAACTTAAGGACCATTCCCTAGCGTCTGGGTTAGGTATTTTAAGACCACATTTAATTGTGACGCCGGAGGCGTCGTAACAGAGGCAGCCGGAGACGCAGGTGGAATGAACGGGGGTTTATTCTCCATAATAGAATATAGACAGAAAGCAAGGCAATACGCAGAGAATCTGAATCTGTAAACAGGCAGGAGGACTCTGAGACAGCGTTTGACGGTCCAGTAAGGCTCGTAGCGTGAATGTGCAGCACTGGACCGGACAACCTGCGGGCTTAAAAAGAGCAACGTAACAAGAAACAGGTGCATCAGTATTCTGGTGATTGTGATGGTAGGAGTGGCTGCGTGCTCGGGGGTGTTTGCTGGGATCGGCTGCTGACCGGGATGCGCGCCCTCTGGTGGCGACCCGGCCCTCTCACCGTGACAGAGCCCTCCCCCAAGGACCCCTCCCGTCGACTCCCACGCGGTCTTCCCCGTTGCCGCGGAGCTGGCCGGTCTGGATGTGCCCTGTGGAAGTCGGCGATAAGGGAGGGGCCTACCACTCGAGAGGCCGGTATCCAGGAGCGCTCCTCCGGTCCGTATCCGACCCAGTCCACCAGGTACTGTAAGCCACCTCTTCTGCGCCTCGAGTCCAGTAACCTCTCCACGAGGTACGCGGGTCCGTCCGATAACTGCAGCGGCGAGGGCGGCCGTGACGTAGAGGCCTCCTCCAATGCACCTGCTCTGTATGGCTTGAGAGCGGACACATGAAACGCACGCGACACACGTCTGTCTTCGGGCAGACTGATGCGGTATGTAACTGGGTTAAGCCGCCTCAAAATGACGTACGGGCCGGCATATCTCTCCCCCAGTTTACCTCTCCTGCCCAGGCGTCCATCTTCGGTGGAGACCCACACCTTATCCCCTACCTGATAAGATGGGGCCTCTCCCCTCCGACGGTCGGCTTTCTTCTTGAAACGCCAGGGCAGAAGGGCGCACCATGTGTCCGCGTGCTCGCTGCAGTAAGCGCGCAGGAACTTTCCCACCTCCTGGTTCGCGCGTTCCACCTGTCCGTTAGCCTGCGGATGGTAACCAGAGGTTAGGCTCACCGTGATGTTCAGCTTGGACAGGAATTCCCGCCACACACGCGAGGTGAACTGCGGTCCCCTGTCCGACACGATATCCTCAGGCAGACCGAACTGCCGGAATACGTGTCGAAACAGAAGATCCGCAGTCTCCCACGCGGTGGGCAGGCCCCGCAAGGGGAGGAAGCGAACCATCTTCGAGAACCGGTCTATCACCACCATGATGACCGTGTTCTCCTCGGACGGGGGGAGGTCCGTGACGAAGTCCAAAGCGATGTGCGTCCACGGCTGCTTGGGTGCAGGGAGAGGGAGGAGCTTACCCGCAGGAGGAGTGTGTGGCACCTTGCACCGCGCACACACCGCGCAGGACGCCACCTGCTGCAGTACGTCCCAGTGCAGCCCCGGCCACCAGTAGCGAGCCCCCAACAACTGAGCCGTCTTAGACACCCCTGGGTGCCCCGTCCCCACTGACGTATGAGCCCAGCTGATGAGGGCACTACGGTGCGCGGGGGGAACGTACTTACGGTGCGGCGGGCAACCTGGATGCGGGTTCGCTGCCTCGATCTCCCGATCGATCTGCCACTCCAAAGCTCCCACGACACACTCCGGTGTAAGCACCGGCTCCTCGCTCGTAGACTCCGTACTGCCAGGAAAGGATCTAGACAGCGCATCCGCACGCTGGTTCTTCTCTCCTGGCCGGTATGTCACCTGGAACTTGAAACGAGAGAAATACAGAGACCACCTGGCTTGACGGGCGTTCATCCGTTTCGTGGTCCTGATGTATTCCAGGTTTTTGTGATCAGTAAGCACGGTGAATGGATGCTTAGCTCCCTCTAGCCAATGTCTCCACTCACCGAACGCCTTACGCATAGCCAACAACTCACGGTCTCCCACCCCGTAGTTGCGCTCGGCGGCGGTGAGCTTCTTAGAGTAGAAAGCTATAGGACGGAGGGAGCTATGCTTTTTCGGCCGTTGTGACAACACCGCGCCTACTCCCACGTTCGACGCGTCCACCTCCACTATAAAGGGACGATTAGGATCCGGTTGGTGCAGAACCGGCGCGTCGACAAACGCTTGCTTCAGCTGGTTGAACGCTCTCGTAGATCTCTCTGTCCAGCGAAGCTTAACTCCTCCCCCTCTCAGCATGTCAGCAAGGGGCTCTGCGATCTGGCTATATGCGCGAATGAACCGCCTATAGAAATTCGCGAAGCCCAGAAATCTCTGAAGCTCGCGCCGTGTGTGAGGCTGTGTCCATTTCACGACCGCCTCCACCTTCCTGTGCTGCATGTGCACGGAGCCTGGCCTGATGGTGTAACCTAGGAAGTTCACCTCACTGAGATGGAACTCGCACTTCTCGAGCTTGCAATACAAACGATTGCGCAAGAGCGTGCCCAGAACTGCCCGTACATCACGCACATGTTGGTCGTAGGAGGGAGAATAGATCAGAATGTCATCGATGTAAGCGACAACGCATCTATTCAGATACTCCCTTAAGACCTCATTAATGAACGCCTGGAAGAACGACGGAGCAGACGCCAAGCCATACGGCAAGACGCGATACTCGTAGTGCCCCGTAGAGGTACTAAACGCCGTCTTCCATTCATCACCCTCGCGTACGCGAATAAGGTTGTAGGCGCTGCGCAGATCTAGTTTAGTGAAGACTTTAGCCTTCCTTAACTGCTCCAGTGCCGACGGCACTAAAGGCAGCGGGTAGGCAAAGTTCACTAAGAGGGAATTGAGCCCTCGGTAATCTACGCATGGCCTCAGACCGCCGTCTTTCTTCTTTACGAAGAAGACGCTGGCTGAGGCGGGAGAGGTGGAGGGAGTAATATAGCCCTGAGCGAGAGCCTCCTTAACATACTGAGCCATGACCCGCTCCTCTTCCTGAGAAAGTGGATAGACCCGACCGCGCGGTGGCGTAGTACCTGCCTTGAGGGTGATGTGACAGTCCCAGGGCCGGTGGGGTGGTAACTGGGTGGCCTTGGCAGCGCTAAACACCTCCGCTAGATCCTGGTATGGAGCGGGAATGACCGGAGTGGTGCTGATGTTAGGGCTCTCTACGCTGGTGGATTGCGCGAACACACGGGAGGGAGACCGAGTGCCTTGGAGAGGCGCTACCCACTTCAGCAGCCTACCCGTGGGCCAGTCGATAACGGGGTTGTGAAGCTTAAACCAAGGGAGACCTAACGTGAGGGGATAACGTGTGGAAGGGAGGACATAAAAACTAATATGTTCACTTCTACCCTGAACGGCTAACGTGACTGGTGCAGTGCGGTGATAAATAAAACCCCCGCCCACAGGCCGCCCGTCCAGTGCTTGCACGCGGCGTGGCTCCTCCAGTCTTCTCAAGGGCACCCCCAGTTCCTCCGCGACGCTCCTCCTCATGAGGTTCCCCGAGGCTCCCGAGTCCACTAGGGCGAAGGTATTAAGAGAGACCACCCCGTAAGAGACCGAAGCATCCCAAGTCAACAAACCTCCCATTACGGACGTACTCACCCTGGGCCGCCCCCTCCTCGGTTCAGCGCTCCTCATGGGGGGGGGCGGTAGCACCCATCTCCATGGGTTCTGCTGTGGGAGTCTCCTGGGGTGGTGTGGACACGGAAGCCTGCGGGGGTACCGACGCGCGCCACTCCTCTTCTCTCCTGCAACAGCCTATCGTAGGTGATAGCCTGATGCACCACCTGATTAAACCCGAGCTCCTCGGGCCGACAGCTCAACTCTGCTCTCAGGTCAGGCTTCAACCCCGCCAAGAACACGTCGATGAGGGCGGCCTCGTTCCACCCAGTCCTGGCGGCCAGGGTACGGAACTCCAAAGCATGCTCTGCAGCGCTTCGGTTTCCCTGCCGCAACTGCAGCAGGCTCTGGCCGCAGGATCTCCCTCGGCGAGGGTGGTTAAAGACCGCCTTTAACTCGCTGACGAAGTCCTCGTAATTCCGCGAGCAGAGAGCCTCACTCGAGAGCTGCGCCGCTCCCCAGTCCAGAGCCCGGCCCTTCAGGCGGGATACGAGGGTCGCGACTTTCTGAGCGTCCCCGAGAGACGGCAAGCTCGCAAAGTACAGTTTGCACTGCAATAGGAACCCCTCGCATCCCTCGGGGTCTCCCTCGTAGTACTCGGGCTGCGATATCGGGGATCGAGCTGACATGGTCGATGCAGGCACCTGTACAGACAACGTCTGCATGCATGTCGTCAGACCTGTCATCAGCGCGCGGAGCTCCTGGAGCTCTTGTTGTTGTCTTCCCAGCAGGAGACCCTGGTGAGCTAGGACCTCCAGTGGAGAAGCCCCCATGTCTCCGGCAGCTTCAGGCTGCACATTCTGTGACGCCGGAGGCGTCGTAACAGAGGCAGCCGGAGACGCAGGTGGAATGAACGGGGGTTTATTCTCCATAATAGAATATAGACAGAAAGCAAGGCAATACGCAGAGAATCTGAATCTGTAAACAGGCAGGAGGACTCTGAGACAGCGTTTGACGGTCCAGTAAGGCTCGTAGCGTGAATGTGCAGCACTGGACCGGACAACCTGCGGGCTTAAAAAGAGCAACGTAACAAGAAACAGGTGCATCAGTATTCTGGTGATTGTGATGGTAGGAGTGGCTGCGTGCTCGGGGGTGTTTGCTGGGATCGGCTGCTGACCGGGATGCGCGCCCTCTGGTGGCGACCCGGCCCTCTCACCGTGACATTAATGAGTATTTAAAATTATCGGGAACTAGGGTTGTATTGAACGTATCCTTCATCAGTTGTGTAGTGCTTAGTACTAGATTGGATAAATGCAAAAGTATGAATACATTTTTATATATCGCCTTTCAAGATACCAAAGGTCGCTTTACAGTTAGTACAGGTACAATCTTTGATAACCAATGACACACCGTACATGGTCATGGAAAAGCCTGACCAAGAGAATACAAGACAGAATAGTGTCACTATTCTTTACAAACAAACTCATGAGACATTTACAAAAATAATTTCTGTGAATAGCTTTGTGAAGCTTCAAACACTGAAGTAACCCAGTTAAAAATGATTCTGATTATATAACCTTTCCTTTTAGGGCTTGTGGTATCCGTGAGCAATCATGGGAGTGTTCACATGAAGTTGAATAGGAATGGTGTTGCAGTAATGCATTACCATAAATTCTTCCCTCTGGAAAAGACCAGCAAGATTTACCGTTTAATTTACAATACCTTTGCCTGAGAACTCTTGAAAGCTTTGTGTAAAAATATGTTTCGCAAAAATGTTTATCGACATCCAGTAAGTACCTTTCCCTTAAATGTGTTTTTTCAAGTCAACAGGTTTACTGAAAAGCACTGGAATATTTCTTCAACAAGTGCTTCTAAAAATCTCTACAAAATGTTATTTATGTATTTGCACCACACTACAATGGACTATAAATGATCCTCCTTCCTTTTACTGTTACCTCTTTCATTCTGAGGACAGTGTGGAGCCACGTTTGTGCTATATTGGGTCTATAATCTAATGTTTAATTTGAATTATGAGTAGTGTGTTTGTTTACCATAACACTTGTTAAAGCTGTATAGCACTGGTGTCTCCAGTAATTTATAAGAAGGCAAAATATGTATGTTTAAGTGTTATACTGCACCATTATAACATCTAATGACGAGCCCAGAGTACCTTATAAACCTTTTTGAATATGTTACTAAGGCATTGCGTATAGGCTACTGGATGCATTGAATGTTTTAATAAAAATCCCCTTCCATTTTCATCCATCCTCTCCATGTTATCCACAAAGGCAGCATGCTGAGAACGAGTCATGACAAACCATGACTGCTCCTTCAGTTGTTGTTGTGTCAAATCTGGTTTTGCAGTGGGCGTTGCCCTATTCCCCTCCCCCGCACCTCTAAGGCTCCACCCCTTCTCAGGTAGACAGAAGACTGGTGTCAGCATCAGTTCCTCTCCAGTGCTACAAGCAGGGGAAAATCAGAGGGTATTTTTCTCACTAAGGCTATTTATTTGAGTCCAAACCCAGACCATTGTGGACGCGGTGCCTGTCGCAGGATGTGCTGGGCCAGGGGTGAATTGCCTGTGCCCCAGGCCTCTCTGGAAATGCCAGCGGTCCTGCCTCTGCAGAGCTGGTCCCTGATGCACTCTGCTTTACAGCCATCAGGAAAGGTCAGCCGTGCCATGGCTCTGAACAAGGAGCGGTGCCGAAGCCACGGGGCATTCAGCCACACTGTTGCCCACGGACACACTGCTGTCAACTAGGGCAAGTGCATCTGTGCGTTGCTAGGCACCTGATGCAAGAGATAGATGGGCATAGAGAGGTTTTCCTCTTGACGTACTCACACCCTCAGAAAAGAGCATGCTGTGCTCCATCAGGCATTACCCTGTCCCTGTGCTCATATACCTTTCTCTCGTTGCTCCTGTCTCTTGTCCTCTGTCTCTCAATCTTCTCTCTGCTTCCGCTCTCTGCCGTTGTTCTAAGGATTTTGATTGCAGTGCTGTCTAGCTTTGCATGCTGCTGTTGGTACCCAGTAGGCAGAAAGAGAATGTATGTGTGTGTGGCAATATATATAGAGAGAGAGAAGGGAAAGAGATGCAGAGGTAGACTTAAAAGACCTCCACAAGCAGGCACTATTGTTAGGGGTTATGGGGACCCAGGCAGCTGCAGTGCTGTGGGAGGAATATGTCTCTATACACACCACTACCCAGGCAATGGCCCTCTGCTCACTGGTGCCATGACTACTTGCTTGTCCTCCCTGGAGCTCAGGGAGGCCTCACGCTGCCCAGTGTCCACAACAGAGCTGTGCTTCCCCGGGTCTGTGCAGAACCACAACCCTGCCATCTGAACAGCACTCCCGGCTCCAGTGGGCCTGTATGGGTGGGACTCGTAGTCTCCCAGTTATTTGTACTGCAAGCCACGCAGTCCATGATGAACTGGCTATGACGTGACTGGTTACTTCACTAGAAACAGTGGCATTACTAACTTGCATCAATGCAATTTCTAAAACGGTGACAATGTTTTAATACTATTTATTTTCTGTGTGGTATTGTGAGTGGCTGCTAATATAACATTTCCTCAAGAGAAATTAGGGAAACGTATAGGCAAGCAACACCTCCCACTAATTCTTGTCATGGAGTAATGCTATTTCTGCATTAACAATTCTTTTAATAGGCTTCACTTATTTATGCATTTATTTTTACAAACCACTTCAGCTGATGTTTAATGCAGAGTGCTTGCTAACCTCTTACACCCCTGAACATGCTGGTGGATGCATATTTTAACCCTCTTGAAATTGTTTACCATAGCATATTAGCTTCAATGTAGCTGTTAATAATTCACAGAGGTTACTAAATAATGTGCCATTATGAATAACTCTGGAGATTAAGAAGTTAATTAAAATCTGTGTACTGTGCTGTGGGCTTCCACGGCATACATGTTCATAGAGAGCACGTGCCTGACCACACGAGGAGCCTGGAGGAGAGCGCCCCCTCTGGCCACCGGTGGTAGGAGCCAGTCACTCGTCTCTTCCAGCTGCTGCTCAAGCTTGCTGGATTGTGCAAGTCTGTCTGAACGTTGCCGTGGTGACACTAGCCAGGTTTATACGCTCCGCCCCTTCGTCGTCGCCCCGTGATTTGTGGCCACGTGTTGATCCTGATATGCCTGCTGATACGCCTGACCCCTCCCTCCAGCCTGCGGGACTCCGCCCACAAGTGGCTACCTCCACCTGTGAGCTGCCCAGCAGAACTTCAGTGCAGCTTCCCTCACAAGTGGGTGATCAAGACAGCTGCAGACAGAAGGAGCCCCGCCCCCAGCCCCACCCCCAGCCCCTCCCCAAATCGTTAAGCCAGCAGGAGCAGGACGTCGGGTCGCTCACCCAGTCTGGGACGAGGCAGTTCCCTCCCCACACGTGAGCTGAGCCATCCTTGTGTTGTTTACTCTGGTTTCACAGCGAGCTGGAGAGCAATAATATGCACTTCTCAAATATTTATAGGCCGAAGGGGCTGGGGGGATTTCTGCGTGGCGTGGAGTGGCGCTGCTTTAATGAAAGCATGCCAAGAGACGGCCAGTGTTATATGACTGTCCCAGGGGAAACAGGGAGATAGCTCACGATTTAGCACTGTGTTTCTGATTGCTTGGCTTGTGGGTTGAGAAGGGTGTAAAGAGAGGGAGTTCAATGAGAATGAGCAATGGTTTTGTGTGTGTGTGTGTGTGTGTGTGTGTGTGTGTGTGTGTGTGGGTGTGGGTGTGGGTGTGTACATCAGGCTGGAGCTCTGAGTCACAGTGCTGTGTTGCAGTAGACCGTAAAGAACATCTCTCCAGCTGCTGTGTGTATGCGCACACACACACACGCACACGGGCATAGACAGACTAGGATATGCCTACATGAACGTATTCACGCTCTGACTTTTACACACGAGTACTAGTTTTCACTCTGTTTCACTCTGTTTACCCCCTCTCTCACTATCACTCTCCCATCTACTCACTCTCTCACAGATCTGTTGTGTGCAGCATGTGTGCTGGTGTGTATGTCCGTGTGTGTGGCGATGATGCGTGTGTAAGAGAAGGAGAGAGGGAAAGAAGCACCTCCATGCCCAGCTGGTTCTGAATCAGCATTAATCTGGAATGGCGTTGTGATAAATGGGGGTTGCAGGCAGATTTTGTGCACTGCACGAGCCCATCAAATACGATGGGTCAGCCAAGCAGGCTGTTACCATGGCGATGTGTGACCGGGGTAAGGCAGCTTGTGTTTTAAGATAGACTCCAGTGCACTAATGCTGTCTGATACTGCCACGCAGGGTATGTATAACTCTGCTCTTGTGTGTCAGCTGGTGATGTGTGTGTGTGTGCGTGTGTTGTTCTTTTTGAGGATGTTTTGAACACGCGTGTGTGCATGCTGGTGTTTGAGTGTGTATCAGTGTGTGTGTGTGTGTGCTGGTGTTTGAGTGTGTATCAGTCTGTGTGTGTGTGTGCTGGTGTTTGAGTGTGTATCAGCGTGTGTACTTTCACACTACCGTGTCTTGTGTGCCAGCTGGATATTTTGAGTGAAAATCAGATTAAATCTGAACACTCCAAACTGTGACATCTGGCCCGGCAGCTTCCATCTCAGCTCCCTGACAGTGTGTGAAAAGTACTCGCTCCTTATTGGACAGAGCCTCCACTTTGTCATTTCATCATCTCTCAACACTCGGCCAATCAAACGCCACCATACCGAAGGCCCTCACTAGCACACTGCCCATTACACAGCAGTTTGGATTCCTCTTACCTAAATTTACTTTCAAGAATAAGCACAATATTTTCACTTTTACTGATTATACAAAGTGATGTGATTTAATTAAGACAAGTCTTCTAGATGAGTCTTCTCATGGAAATCTCTGAGGGTTAGCCTTGTGAATTTTTGCTTTTTTTTCATCAGAGCAAAACCCGTAGCTTGTGTTTCGGGGCTGATTTCGGGAAAAGGAGCAGATTTAGTCTCCATTTACCACCATTACCACCATTTCCATCATGTTCTTGGAGGAGGCAAAGAAACGCGGCTCGCATGCTGCGCCCACCAAATTAAATCAGCCACCGGGAGGCGTACGCTGTTTTACAGCGTGTTATGAAACATTTAGATAAATTGACTGAATTCAGGCCTGGGAAATGAATAGACTTTAAAAGGGCTACGGCAGTGTCTTTCCATCTTGGCCCTGGAAGAATAGGACACAGTGCAGTGCTTTCTCGGCCGTGTCAAGTGCTACGCCACACACACGTTTGATTTTTTTATTGCACCTCTCGTCTGCCATCGATGTTCTCAAGGTGCTGAGAGACTGTGAAAGCAGCGTTGTGAGCGTGTGCCTCTGCGGTGACGATCGCGCCTCTCTCCTCGTGTCCTGCAGGTGGCGCCCCCCTGAGCGAGCTGTCGTGGCCGTCCTCGCTGGCCGTGGTGGCCGTCTCCTTCTCTGGCCTCTTCACCTTCGTCTTCCTCATGCTGGCCTGCCTGTGCTGCAAGAAAGGGGACATCAGCTTCAAGGTGAGCAGCCCATCACACTGGCCCCTCCCCCTGGCCCCTCCCCCTGGCCCCTCCCCTTGGCCCCTCCCCCACGAGCTCCACTCGTCCATCAGAGTGAAATAGTGAAAAAAAAAATTGGATGAAGAATTAATTTTTCAGCTCTTACTTTGGCTCTACATTCCTGCCTCCTGATTTTTTAATGGGGGTCATAACATTTCTCATGGTGTGCTTGTCTTTCAGAGGTTCGCCACTAAAAGGCCTAGAGTGAGGAACATTTTTTACTGTTGTTTTACCGCACTTGTAAAAGATACAGACTATATGACATTTATCAACACACTGTGTGACAGAATGCCGAGATGAAAGAAAGAAAGAGAGGCGGACAGAACCTGGGGGGGGGGGGGGGGGGGGGGGGGGGTTCTTAGACTACTGCACTGCTCAGCCAATTTGTGCATTCGTGCTGGTCCTGTGTCAGTGTCTCTGAGGTCGTGGTCTGGAGGAGGAGGAGGAGGAGGAGGAGGAGGAGTGATCAAAGATAGTGCTGCCATGCACCAGTGCAGATGCAGGTGTGGATCAGGGAGCAGGGCAGAGTGGGGAGGTGTTTATGCCCCTGGCAGGCCGGGCCCTGTCGGCCCGGTGGAGCGGCTGCTGTAGCAGTGTTACATCGAGCAGGAGCTGTCCCAACAGTACCCGCTCATTTAGTTTGCCAAGCCTTATCAGTACGGACCTGAGGGACATAATGGGGGTGTACCTGCTGCCTTTATAGCAGTAAGAGAGCTATTTTTGTGTGTGTGTGTGTGTGTGTGTGTGTCCGCATGAGTGGGTGGATCGTTTGTCCCCGTCTCATCCACGCGAGCCTGTATATGACAGGCCGTGAAGCTGGTTGAGTCAGACATGTCACAATGCCACTGGTAATAAGGATGGTGGTGGCTAAAATCTGCAGAGACGCCTCTGTGTGTGTGTGTGTGTGTGTGTGTGTGTGTGTGGCCATGCAGACCACCAGTTTATCATTAGTGAGTATAATGGCCTCTACAGACAGAGACAATGAGACATCAACCTTGTTTCTCTGGCATTTTTTGCAACACAACGAGAGAGGGAGGAGGGTTATGGAATGTAAAGACTCTGGTTAAGCACTCTCTTGCCTCTACCGTCTATCTGCTGTAGTCCTGCCCCGCCCCCTCCTCTCCTGCCCCGCCCCCTCCTCTCCTGCTCTGGCCACGGTTGACTGTTCTTCATCCACTGCAGGTTGCATTCCCCCCTCCCTGAGAGGACTCAGGCATGGTGTGAGAGTATGAGAGTATGAGAGTGTGAGAGCACACCAGGTACTGCATGCCATACTAATGCAGGGCTTACACAGGGCCCACAGCTCCGAGGTGTCAAGAGGTTTAAAGGTGCATCATGGGAGGTGACCAGCTTTTCAGACACATGCAGGGATTATGGGTGCAAGGCCATCATGCATGGAGTATTTGCTGCAGATATCTAATGCTGTACAGTTGAGCACTACACTGAATATGTGCAGAAAATGAGCTCTTAACATGAACCTGCTTTCTGTCCCATGGTGCAGCGGGGCTCGTGTGCTGTAGTGCACACCGTCACTGGAGTGCACTGGTTTTGAGATGGTGGTCTTTTGTACATTGTCTTGGTGCTGCTGTGCTTTTTCATGCTGAAGGTTTGGGAGCCTCGCTGTGTAACAGTGATGGTGGGTTAGGGTGTGGGTGTTTGGAGGGGCTGTCTGTGGAGCGGGTGCGACATGTCTTAGTGCGGCAGAGGGCTGTGTGTGTGTGTGTGTGTGTGTGTGTGTGTGTGTGTGTGTGTGTGTGTTGGGGGGGCTCTCCTCAGTGCTGAGTGGATTGGGAAGGAGGGGTTTAGACAGTGACAGACCAGGAGATGTTAGCTAAGAGGTGTCTGTCTGTATGCACGTGTATGGATGACTGCTTGGTTTAGGGTCGGTAAGGGCATGTGAAGAGACAGGAGTGTGGGAATCAACACATACAGGGAGGAAGTGAGGGCGGGAAGGGGGGGAGAGAGAGAGAGAGAGAGAGAGAGAGAGAGAGAGAGAGAGAGAGAGAGAGAGAGAGAAACAGGGGGTGGAAGGCCTTGGCAGGTCACAGTTTTCCAGTGCGGCTTCCCACTCCATCTGTTCCCCAGCCCATGCAGAGCTGTCCGCTGCACCAAGCTGCAAACACACCGCAGCAGGACTCAGTCTTATACTGCATACTGCACCCTAGTCTTATACTGCATACTGCACCCTAGTCTTATACTGCATACTGCACCCTAGTCTTATACTGCATACTGCACCCTAGTCTTATACTGCATACTGCACCCTAGTCTTATACTGCATACTACAACCTTGTCTTATACTGCATACTGCACCCTAGTCTTATACTGCATACTGCACCCTAGTCTTATACTGCATACTGCACCCTAGTCTTATACTGCATACTACAACCTTGTCTTATACTGCATACTGCACCCTAGTCTTATACTGCATACTGCACCCTAGTCTTATACTGCATACTGCACCCAGGGGCGTGGCAGCAAATTCTCGGCCCTGTACACTCTCAATGTCAGTGGGCCCCTATAAATGCCAGAAAAGAGGCACATGAGCAAAATGGGCCCCTCTCCCTACTCAAGCCCTGGGTAGTCAGGTCCACTTTCCGCCCCACTACTACGCCTATGACTGCACCCTAGCTATATACTGCATACTGCACCGTAGTCTTATACTATATACTACAACCTTGTCTTATACTGCATACTACAACCTAGACAAAATATATTCTTATACTTTATTCTGAAATCTAGTGTTATGAATTATTAGTAGCGGCGTTAACATTTTGTTATATAAAGGATATTTAGTTTGCAATTTAGCCTTTACTCTCAAGTGGTTCTTAATGAGCCTGCATGAATTTATCAGTGTTGCAAATCTGCTGAGGCGCTTCACAAATAAGCACTCAAGTAACTGCTGCAAGTTGTTTACCCAGTTGTGAGAGGAAGACCCACATGCTTTACAACACCGCTCTAAAACTCACTCTGCTTCTGGGCTCTTAGAACTGCTGTTGCAGCCTGTGTGTGAGAAATACAGAGGGCAGTTGTGCTGCTGAAAATGTACTGGACCAATTTCATCTCCAGTTTGGCCTGTTTAGAGAATAAATGTCATCCAACTAAATTATAATAAATTCTGAAAAAAAAACAAAATATTTACAAAACAATATTTTGTTTTTTTTTTTTTTTAGAAAATGGCTAGACCCACTTTAAAGTAATATTTCAGGAGACTCCTGGGACAGAAAATCTTCTGTTTTGTGGTACCAAGAAACTTGGCCTAATAATGAATCATCTGGGTAATGTGAGATTTAAACAAAGACAGAAAGATGGTCCGGAGACAAGGTGCGGCCGCCACCTGCCGATTTAAAAACAAGAGGAACAATTTCACCTCAAAGCAGTCGGTCTACTTCTCAGAGAGGAGAGCATGTGAGAAGATCTCGTCCTGAAATAGAAGCTCTCCGGTGTTCACGCAGGCTAGCTGCGTCCCCGAGCCAGCCACTAGAATGAGGGGGGAAGGCTTACTTACAGAAGACCGCAGACCATCGTCTTCGTCATGATGCTACCTGTGAATACGTGCGAGACGTGTGTTTAACAAAAGCTGCAGTTTAACAGTGCAGGGGCTTTGTGTTCCACGCTCGTGTGTGTGTGTGTGTGTGTGTGTGTGTGTGTGTGTGTGTGTGTGTGTGTGCAGGAGTTTGAGAACACAGAGGGTGAGGAGTATCAGGCAGACATGTCCACTCTGGCCTCGCCCGGCTCCCAGGATGCACCAGACGTCTACATCCTGCCCCTGACCGAGGTCTCACTGCCCATGGCCAAACAGCCTGGAAGATCAGGTGAGTGTTTGTTCATACAGCTCCTTACACTAGCGATATCACGGCCGTGCTGACCTTCGTTTGCTGATGTTTGAAAGCTTTACTCTTTCTATGGACTCTCGTCAACTTTGTTTGGGAAGACTATGTCAAGAGAGTATGTGTCCGATACATCTAACAGTGTATCTGCTTATAGTGGCCAAGGTACACGCAGCACACTTCATGAGCACAGCGTGAGAGGTTAAACACTGCATCCTCCACTCCACCGGGGGCTCCACTTTGACTGGCCTGTTGGGGGCGGGGCCACGTACTACCATGGGAGGAGCCTCTTCAGGCTGAGGACAGGCTTTATTTTTATGGGTTTTTATTTATTCTTCACCAAGTACAATTTTTTTTACCACAGTCATGATTAATCAAAATGTCAGATCAATATCTGGGGAATATTGATATATGTCTTTCCTGTTACAAGGAAAATCAGGCTTTTTATACTGCGCTTAAACAAAGACCTGTTTGACATGTGGGGCAGTTGGTTCTCTGGAGCTCATTGGTCAGTGGTGAGGCAGAGGGTGGCCGAGGCCCAATGAGGAACGGGACGGGACACACGGCCGAAGAATGCTGGAGCCCCCAGTGCACACGGCAGCGAGTGGCGAGTCCAACACATCTGAATTTTGTGAACGTGGCATGGGGCTGACCCACAGGATGGCGCCATGGCGTGATGTACAAAACGAGGAGCAGGAAAGAGAGAGAGAGGAGGGGACAAGGAGAGGGAGAGAGAGAGGGAGAGAGAGAGAGAGAGAGAGAGAGAGAGAGAGAGAGAGAGAGAGAGAGAGAGAGAGAGAGAGAGAGAAACATAAAGCAAGAGAGAAGGGAGAATGAGGGAGAGGGATAGAGACAGAGAGATGGAGAGACAGATGGGAGCACCGATGGTAAAGTGAGTGGTGATGGTAAAGAATAGGCTTATCAGTTTGGCTGTCTTAGGCTTGTTTACACCACAATGTGTGTACACAAGGATGGGGTTTCTGTACAATGATGGGACTGATCTGGAAATAGACGTTTCTGACATCTATTGCCCTGAACTGTGATGAACAGATCACTCTCTAGATGCCTTGAATAAATGATTTAGGGGGGGGGGGGGGGGGGGGGGGGTTTGCATTGCAAGATAAACAGCAGATTGAATGGCTGATGGAGTGGGGGCTCTAGTGTGTGTGAGGCAGTGTATGTGCAAGACACTCACTCTGTGACTCATGCACAGTGTCTGTGTGGAGCTTGAGGGGGGGGGGGTGCGGAGGGAGGAACCAGAAAAGGAGCGCTGGCAGAGATTGGACCGAGACCAATCAGCCAGGCAGCCAATGAGCACCCTTCCCTCTGGTTGTCCATAGTTACCACTGTGTGATTGGTCCAGGTGTTGCGGGGCGAGGAGGGGGAGAGGTTGGTCTGGGTCTCCCTTTAGACTGAGGAGGACTTGGTCGCAGTCAGGCCGGATCCTACTCTAATTCTTCCTCCCGCTCCTCTTCCTCCTGCTGCTGCCTACACTTGAAGCAGCGATACCCCATGTACATATTTGCATGCCTCCCAGTGTCCCTTACATCACCAGCACAGGCCAGATATTGTAATGTCTGTCTTCCAGTGATGTCTTCACATTGCCTTGATAATTTGCCTGTGAAAATGTATTCTCTATATTACTGCACTTAATGCGCTGCCGATTAAATCTTTCTAAACCCACACAGAGAAATGCGTAGAATGCACACTTGCCTTTGCATTCACTTTCTGCCAGGGGCCATAACTCCTTGGAAGCATTTAAGTTACTGATAGCACTAGCACATTTACACATTCTGACATTCTCTATTGTTAGAATAAGTCCTCTCACTAGCCTTGACAAATTGTGTGTGTGTGTGTGTGTGTGTGTGCTGGGATACTGAGGTCTCTCTCCAGTGCACCATACCAGAGTCCTCTAATGTGTTTCAAATATGGCCCCTACACGGGGAATGCCAGGAGTGGGGTGAGAATGCACAGCTCCCAGATTCCATAAGGCTGATATAAAAGAGCCAGTTGAAGGCCAGAGTAGGACAGAAAAGAGAGAGACAGTTGTGTCCCCTGCTGAGTGCACGGAGCACAGGGGGAGGCTGTTATCACTGTGACAATCCTGGCTCTGAGGAGCAGAGAATGGGCCTTGTGTCCAGGCTGGTACCGGGGGTACCAGGCCCTGCCGTGGCCCTCACAAAGGCGACGATTTAGCCGCAGAGAGGAGCGTGAGCGGGTGTGAGCTGCTGGAATGAGTGACCTCTGGAGCAGCGAGGAGGAGGAGGAAGAGGAGGAGGAGGAGGAGGAGGGAGACGGTTTAACCGTGATAGTGCAGGGAGGCGATTGTGAGAGAGGCCTGGGGAATAGCACGTACATAAACTGTGAGCGTGCGCGTGTGTGTGCGCGAGAGTGTGTGGTGGCGTCTGCAGTGGCGGGAGGTCATGTGTCTGACAGAGGTCTTTCTGGTGCGCACAGAGCTCTGTTTGTTTATTCCGGCTGCCTCGGCTATGCTGCGAGACAGGAACAGAGGCAGCACAGTGAAGACAGAGCTATTGTGTGTCTCTTAAGTCACTGACGGCGAGCTTGGTGTGGCAGATGTTCTGCGTGGAGCGGAGAGAGCAGACGCCCGGCAGGCATCGGAGCGGCAGGACTCTTCGAGTTCCGACCCTTCGGGCCGAGCCTTTCGGTGCAGGACGGATGCATCGAGAACCGTAGCAGACGCCAGGCAACTTCTGCTTGTAGCTGCAGCCGCGGGACGTGTGGGAATGTTCTGGAAGGCTGTGCTGCCGGCCAGCCGGGCTTTCTTGGCCACTGGGAAGGACGGGACGGGCTGCTTTCTCAGCTGTGCGAGAGCTCATGGTGTCAAGCCCCCGGGCAGCGGGCACAAGCGGGGGGTGTCGAGCAGGCTAGCGCCGGTCTGCTTCGCCCTTCCCGAAACCCGCTCGCCCCGTGGTCGTCTAACAAGAACAGCCGCTCTTCAAGAACAGCAGCAAAATGACGAAGATCAGCTGAGATCAGTCCGAATTTGATGTGCTGATTCGGAGCATTTCTGGTACGAGAGCTTTGCTGCAGCCTTCCAGATCATCTTAAGCCTCGATGAACATTTACAACTTTGTGTCTTTTGTCTGAAGGTGAAATGTTGGAGACTGTTTACCTGTAAACTGTCCATCTGAGAACAGCCTGGCACTGCTTGGGTGTTGATTAGCTCAGATTTGCAGTACTACATTTTGGTTGCCGTGGAGCCTGGGCCCTTTGGCTCCACTGGCTGTGTGTTGACGCATTGCTCATTGTTAAACAAGTCACATTTTCTCTTCTCCTGAGCCTGCATTCTTTCAATTTTATACAATATCTTCCCTTTTCTCTGTTTCAGTTCAGCTGCTGAAGTCAGCAGATATTGGACGCCACAGCCTCCTTTACCTAAAGGAGATTGGCCATGACTGGTTTGGCAAGGTAAGCCTAACACACAAACAAACACAGACACAAACGCAGCATTTCAGACGGCAGGGCTACAGATGCAGCCGGGTTCTCGCTTGCCCTCTTGGCACTGACCACGGGCCTGTTGTGAGCCTGCAGGAATGTGTGTGTAATTCGCTGATGATCTCATCCAAAGCCACTGTGCCTCAGCAGGCAGTGTCCGAGCCTCAAACGTGTGAACTACTTGGGTGTCTTCAGCCTGGCGGATTCCACACACTCTGTGGGCTTTGTAAGTCTGCTGGCTGGCCTGCACGGTGGCTCATGGGTGTTTGTTGTGTCTCTGCCGTACGTGTGCGTGTGTGGTGTTTAGGTTTTGCTGGGAGAGGTGAACGCTGGACTCAGCAGCACTCAGGTGGTGGTGAAGGAGCTGAAAGCCAGCGCCTGTGTCCAGGACCAGATGCAGTTCCTGAACGAGGCCCAGCCGTACCGGTCTGACCCCTTTGTGTTCAGCACCGCCCCCTCTCGCTCTGTCTTTTCATTCTCCCGTGTTTTACTAAATTATCAATTTTACCATTCCTTTGTGCAGCAAAGATTTTAAGAACAGAAGGAATACTGACTGTGTTTGTGTGTGTGTGTGTGTGTGTGTGTGTGTGTGTGTGTGTGTGCGCAACAGTACTCTCCAGCATCCTGCCCTCCTGCAGTGCCTGGCCCAGTGTACAGAGGTCACACCCTATCTGCTGATTATGGAATACTGCCCCTTGGTAAGTCTCCTCTTGCTGCCCGTTACACACACACACACACACACACACACACACACACACACACACACACACACACACACACACACACACACACACACACACACACAGTGCATTCCAGTAGGGTGGGGGTTGTAAGGTGGTCTGAATAAACAACTGCTGTTGGTTCTGCATTCCCTTCTCACGCATGTGCCGAGAGTGCTCATGCTCCCTCTGCTGGCCAGACTGATCAATTGGCTGAAAACACCTTATGGTATACAGCACTTCGTGCTCTCGGCTGTTTCAGGGAGATGTTAAAGGATACCTCCGCAGCTGCCGGGCGGCTGACTCGGCCATCCCGGACCCTTCAGTCCTGCAGCAGATGGCATGTGAAATTGCCTCTGGTCTTCTATACCTCCACAAACACAATTACATTCACAGGTGAGACGGAGATGGCTGCTGACTGTGTTTCTACCTCTTTTTTTTTGTCCTGGTGCATTGCTTGGGGTCCAGCTCTTTTTCTCCTGGTCTCTCCCTGCAACAATATCCTGGTGCTGCCTGAGTGCCTCTCACAGACTCCAGCATCAGTGATTTTGTTGCTGGGGGTGTACCCTTTACCCACCGGCAGCTTTGAACCGCATGCACCCTGTCCAGCGGAAGGGTGTGACACATGCCTGCATCCTCTGTTTTAATTGTGAATTAATTGATTACTCTACTGACTGTGATACTGATTGTGGGTAATGGTGCACGTTTGTGTTCCTCGTTTCTCAATTCCCTAGTGACCTGGCTCTCAGGAACTGTCTCCTCACCTCAGAGATGACAGTGAAGATCGGCGATTACGGCCTCTCCCGCAGCAGGTACAAGGTGAGCGAGTGGTGGCCTGGGCGGGGCTGTGGGGTCATTCGGCTGACCTCACCGTGGTGACGTGCCTTGCCCTTACATCGACATGACCTGAGAAGTTGAAGCTTTGCTCTTTTTTAGGATGACTATTTTGTGACAGCAGACCAGATTTGGATACCACTTCGCTGGATCGCCCCAGAGCTCATCGACGAGGTCCACGGTAATCTGCTAGTGGTGGACCAGACCAAGGCCAGCAACGTCTGGTAAGAGACGCCTCAAGAAGCCGGCCTTAGACATAAGAGGTAGATTAAAATGCCATTTGCAACAACATAACTTGCAGATTACTGATGCCTTGCTGAACCTCAGAGAGATACAGGAAACCAGCAATACAGATACCGTTTTCTCACTGCACAGGTCGCTGGGCGTGACAATCTGGGAGCTGTTTGAACTGGGGAACCAGCCATACAGACACTACTCTGATAGGCAGGTGTTGACTTATGCTGTGAAAGAACAGCAGTTAAAGCTGCCAAAGCCTTTGCTCAAAGTGCCCCTGTCTGAACGCTGGTGAGTCATCTCAACCCCAGAGTCATAATCACCACCACTCCCCCGTCTTCACCATGCAAGTCCACCATCGCTCTCCCTCAACCACACATGACCCAGTCAGTGGTGTCCACCTTGGACATGTCAACAAGTCCCCAACAGTTTCCTGAAATAAATATAACCAAAGCAGTAAATGTATTTTCTTACACACATGCCCTCCGGTGTTCACTCCATTATTCCTCTGGCATGGTCCAAAAAATCAATACTGCTCAGGTCCAGTGTGGTCAGTCATTAATTTCCCCATTTCTGCAGGCTCATCTATCATACATTTGGACTTTCCTGGAACTTTCTGGTCATTAATTTTCATCCCACGCACTACCATTCACTGCCCACTTAATCAACACCAGTCCCGTGTATTGACATAGCAGCCCTTCCTCTAGTACATTGTGAACAGTGGCTGACCTCTGTCTGTGTATGCAAGGCCATTTAACTTCAGTTTCCATGTAGGTTTCTTGCTGTATAAGCATTGGGCTGTTGTCCACATCATCTGTTTAACCCATGCTACTGTTTCCACTGATAATAATAATCCACTTACTGCAATAGGTTTCATTTTGCTAAAAGATAAACACATGCATAGTGCTAAACACTATGTTTTAATGATTTATTTTAAGTTCTAAATGCAGTTCCCAAATGTCCTCTCATTTCCGTATGAGCAGGTATGAGGTGATGCAGTTCTGTTGGCTGCAACCAGAACAGAGGCCCGTTGCACAGGAGGTCCACTTGCTGCTGAACTATCTGTGTGCCAAGGGCAGCAGTGAGGCAGAGGAGGACTTTGAGGAGCGCTGGAACTCCCTCAGACCCAGCCTGGAGAGTGCCAGCGACCAGAGAACCCCAGTTGTGCCAGAGGTAGCATCTTCATCCTTCCCTTTGCTGGAGCACTTCACAGCCGACAGCTTCCACTCCGAGAATGGTGACGATATTCTGACAGTCACCGAGACCAGCCATGGGCTCAACTTTGAGTACAAGTGGGAACAGGCTCGGCTCGAACGGCCCTATTGCTCCTCGTCTGCCAGTGGACCTCTAGGAAGGAGCAACCCACATTACCAGGACACCTACTACCCTCTTGGCAGTACTGCAGAAGACTGCAGGGGGGAAGGTCTCACTTTGGGAGTTTCTCCTTCATACTATGAGTCAGATCATCCTGGGGTGGTCCCAGTTCTGAGTGCGCACAGTCCGTCTGTGAGTAGTGAGTATTACATCCGCATTGAAGAACCTATAGAATGCAATATACATTTGGAGGAAGACACTTTTGACTGTAGTCCAGGAGTTGAGGCCAGCCAGAGTAGCTTTTCGATGAGTGACACACAGACTCCAAAAGAGGTTCAAACCAACACCACCTACTGGTCAGCAGCAAAAGACTCTACAAGCAATGCCTGTGATTCAGACGAAAGCCCAACTATTATTCTTACTTTGGGGTCACTCCATAGAAGAACATCGAGCCCCTTAGGACCCGTCGAACAATCAAATCAATATTTCTGTCCCAACGACAGAGAGAGACTCTACTGTGAAAATCCACTTTCAGAAGAATTGGAAGTTAATTCAAAAAGAGGCCAACCGTTCGACTATCATGTCAGGTCTGGAAGCCTCCACAATGCAGAAGAACAGGAGAACCCACGTGGGGTATCTGTCTCACTGAGCAGCCCCAGCCTGGGCCACTGTGACCCCTACCTGGAGGCCAACCAGAGGACTGCTGAACAAAGCATGGCTAACGAGACCTACTACGACATGATGGGCGGCCTAGGGAAGAACAAGCCTAGGCCACATTATATGAGTATTGAGGTTGAAGCAGGCGATGGCCTTCTAATGGGTGCTGCTGGTCCAGAGGATGATGGCAATCTGTTTATAGAGAATGAAGCAACTAACTGGACCTCAAATCACTCTGCAAATAACAACAGTTTAAACTTTGATGGCAAACAAGCCAGGGGATATCATGACGCTTACCTTGATTTACGCCACACCACGCCAACCCCGTCTTCCCATGGCCAGATGTCCAGGCCAGTAGCAGTAACGCATAACTCCTCGAGTAACCTCTCCCGTGCGCTTAATCCACACTCGTACATGGAGGCTGCAGAAAGCAACTCCTCCGCCATTAACGTTCCATACACAGATTCGGAATGCGGATCATATATACATTTGGTAGAGTCTTCTGCCAAATTTTCCTTATCCTCAGAAAAACTCCAAATTAATAACCCAGCACAGAAGACCACTCCTATTCTGCTCAACACGGAGAGTACGATACACCTCCCAGTGTCAGCTTATGCCACTAAAAACGCACTCTTTCGGCCAGCAGAGATAACTGTGAGTAAACAGGCACTGTTCTCTGACAGAAGCACAAGCCCTATACAAGACGTTAGTCTCCGAACTGATGGCCATCCAGCACCCTGTGGGAAGACGATTCTGTGCCTTGAGGGTCTATCCAAGCGTGTCTCCGAGAGCAGTCACATGGCAGACAGCTGGATGGAGTCTGGATGCTCTAGCATCAGCTTGGTGGACATTGATGACTGCACTGATGAAGACATCACTGATATTACTTCTGGAGTGTTTCCAGACTCTCCTCTGGAATATGCAGAAGTAGGTGATGTTAACCTAGCAGACAGACACTTGCGCAGAGAACCTGAAAACGCTATTGACCTTGCCTCCAGTAGCAGCCCCTGTGAGGCCTTCAGTCCAGATGTTTACCATACATCCATCCTGCCCAAATCACTGGACAGTGGCTATGACACAGAGAACAATGAGTCTCCGGAGTTTGTCATGAAGGACCTGGATGGAAAGCCAGTCCTTAGTACCAGTGTGGAATCAGAGTGTGAAATGGTCCTTCAGATGGACCTTGAAGACATTGTAGTTCCAACTGCAACTAGCAATAGTAACCTCATACTGACAAATCTGGGTGAAAGAAACCAGTACCGGGATTCGGCTTACTTTTCAGACTATGATGCAGAGAATGACAAAAGTCCTTCTGAAGGCGGGGGCACTTTCTTCGATAACCAGGTGGAGGACGATGTCTTTGGACACAAACCGTCAAAGGACAACCCTCTAAGGAACGCACGTGAAGATGGAAGCAGCTCAGCATGTCAGAAGGAGGAGGAGTGCCATTTTGCACAGCTGACAGATGACGCTGTGCTCAGTGCCAAACAGCTGTGTCTTGAGAAGAGGAAGATGGAGTCTGATCTAGCTTCATTTCCTGCTTCAGCTCCAGTGATCACCACGTTGTCCCCCTTTCCTCCAGAGATGGGGGGATGTTTGACCAAAGAGTCTGCTCCAGACGATGGCCTTGGGCTGGAATCTGATCATTCTGGAGATGAGCCAGGTTCAGATTGCTTCTCCAGCACAGCCTCTGAAGACTCATCCACAACCCAGGAAGCCACAGCCACAGAGGACCAAGCTAATGGTGCCGCCAAGGGCTTTTCATCTGCAGACTCCCTGGGTTCAGACTCCACCATAGTGGAGTTCAGCAGGGAGATCTCAAAAGATGCTGGAAGTGAAGACTCTGAGAATGGCGACGACAATCTAGAGGATGGCAAGGGTGAGGAGACGGATGGAGTGGAAGAAGAATTAATAGTAGAAGAGGACCACATTGATCAGGCACTTTTGAGAGTTAAGCAGGACAGTTCTTTGGACAACATCCTGCCTGTTTTACCAGAGGACATGGACATGCCAGCACCCCTAGGAAACGGTGAAGAAGCAGACGAGGAAGACTCTGATGACAGCGATGAGTCTGACGAGGAGCTGCGTAGCTATAACGTGCAGGAGCAAAGTGACGAGAGTGAGGAGGAGTTCACCACCGTGCCTGTGGTGGTGAGCGAGCGGAGCAGTGCTCGGCACCTCCGCAGTCTCCTCAAAATGCCGACCCTCCTCACACAGTCTTTTTGTGACGAGCTGGACCGCAAAAAAAAAGCAGTCTCCTTTTTCGATGACGTCACCGTGTTCCTGTTCGACCAGGTCAGTTGTGGTGCATATCTGGTAATGGTTATTGATGTTGGAGGTCATAACTTACTTTTTTGCATGTATGAAATTGCTTCAGAAATCTCAATTTGACATCATCGCTGCATCGTTGCAGGAGAGCCCTACAGGGGAGCTGTCGGAGTACACTTTCCCCCCAGGAGCAGAGTCTGATTGCCCCCAGGCAGAGGGCACGCACCCTCAACCACAGAAGAAATTCAGTCATTCTGATAAGTCCTCAGACAAGAATATCTCAGAAGAAAGTAAGCATTATGTTTGAGTTTGAATTCTAATATATTCAAATAATTACAAAAACAACAAAAACAAATGCCAAAATAAAGGCACACTGCAAGCCTCCCAAACTAATGTCACTAACCCCCGATTATCTCTGAAATGTTATTGCTACAAGATACAAACGTCTCAAAATGACATGCTTGGACATTATCGGCCCTCTTACTGAACAGGCAGGGCCTTTGAGTGGGGGGAAGACTATCCTCTGATGCCTAGTCCATCATTGGAAGCTCCCTCGGACGGACTCAACACCCCACCCAACTCTCCAGCCAGATCTCCCGAGGAGAAACCAGCACCCCAGTTTTCACGCTTCAGCGTTTCCCGGTTCTCCATTACACATGTATCTGACTCAGACATGGACTCCATGGGAGGTTAGTGCACGCCTGGCTCAGTGATCTCTATGAACAGACTACAATATACATCTCTCTAAGCTACATTAAACACACATGGGAGATTTGTTTTTATGCAGTCATATTGCATATAACTTGAATAAAGCACATTATGCTTGTTTTATCTTCACGCAGGAAGCAATGCTGATGGAGACCAAGAGTGAGAAGGCCATCTTGAACTCTTTTGAAGAACAACACATCCAGAATCATTCTGGCCTGAGCAGGCAGTAGATTCTCTTTGTTATATTATTTAATGTCTGGGACGAAGGTTTCCCCTGAATCCGATATCTTTTTCGGACACAGTGCCTCATACTATAGTGGAATGATGTTAGCAAACCTTGTGTCCCTAGACAGATGGTAGTAGAAAGACATAGTCTGATTAGGACAACATTTAAAAGAACAGAAAAATAAATCTATATGTATCTGAAGAGTTTTATGTAATGTAATGATAATCCTTATTTAATAAGATATAAAATAATTATACAATTATTTGCAACATACAGCATCAACACTCAAGAGCAACAAATAATTTCTTTACAGTCAACAGTAAAGGGATTGGTTGCATTGCTGCACTTCTGATTGGTTTAGAGTTCCATCTTATCACTCATTGGTCAGATCTTTCAGATGCTTATTAAATCATTTGTGTGGAATCCAATAGGTAAAACAACACAGAGACAGGAAATATTGCTGTGACTACCCAAACAAAACAACTTTTTCTCTGTGTAAAAAAACTCTTAAGGGTGTAGGAATATGCCTCTATGATATATAAAGCCCTAGAAATAAACACCCCTTGAATTCAAGGTCAGTTTTCTTTGGAGGCAATCACATCTGACAACTTTAAGCTATATTGTAGCTCAGGTAAATTGTATGAAGGATGTAAAATTGGTACATATTGAATCAAATATTAAGTCACTTTACAATGATACTTGTGTTTGACATGTTTCCTTGTTTTGGAAACAACCATTTCCATTCCTTCTTTGTGCTGCTATACACCTAAAAGATGAAAGATTAACACTTCCTTTGTTGAAACCTAGAGGTCATACATAAACTCACACTTCAAACAATGTTAGGATGGTTGTTTGTGTCCATCCAGATCCAGTTCAGGTTTATCACAATCCATTTCCTCTCAATAGTGTTAGTCTTTGTTAGTGAAAACTCATCTTCACATTGGTTAAGGAGGGGATGGATAATTGAAGGGGTGCTATATCTGCACGCCCTTGATTTGTTAAACCTTAGTGTATTTTAGTGCCCATTTTGCACACCAAAACTGCACACTTGGGGTTAAGCTGTAAATAGGACTAGTGATGGTGTTCTTTTCTAATTTGCTACAGTACTAGAGCCTGTACCACCATATTGTCTCGACAGGGTGAGTATAATCAAAAATACCACATGTTGATTAGAGAATACCTATCTGGTTATGTTTTTTTTATGGATAATGACAATTTTGGCAAATAACTTCGTGTTTCAGTTGGGTGATATTGCTTATCAGTGGGTCTTTCATGAGAATCAATACAGGACAGATTTCTCTGAGAAATTAAGAAACATATATTGTGCTGCTTGAAAGTTTGTGAACTCCTTGAGTAATTTAAATGTTTCTGTTGTTTTACCTCAATTCTCTTATCATCACCGGTGTTTGTATATGAAATGTCAGGTTTACGTTCATCAATTCCATTTACTTGTTTTGAGGGAAATGTGCGAGTTGCCAGCAGATCACATGAAACATGAAATCAGAGCATGTGCAAAAGTAAATGATCCACAGCTGCCAACTAAACCACTGTCGTGCCAAGGCGTAAAGCTCACATCTGGAAGAAGGTGGTGACAGCCCATCAGTCTGGGGAAACCTACAAGACCATATCCAAAAGAGTCCAGCTCCATCCATCCACTGTAAGACAAATAATTTTCAAAATGGAGGGCACTCCACATCACAGCAACTCAGATGTGGACGGGCATCAAAATGAACACCAAGAAGCACCAGAGAAATAATAATTCAGGTAAAGGCTAAGCCACACATCATGTCCAGAGAGTATCTGGGATAAACATACATGCATCTACAGTCATGCAAAAAATAAATGGTTATGGCATTCTTAGGAGAGTTCCTAATAGGAAGCCTCTGCTCTCAAGAAAGAACAAAGGTGCCCATTTAAACTTTGCCAGAGAGCACTTGGACAAACCTGACCAAAATCACATGTGCCATATTTGGGAAAAAAATCAACACTGCATATAAAGAACCTCCCAACAGCGAACCATGGCTGTGGAAATGTGAAGGTCTGGGCCCGTGTTCTGCCTCCGGGCCTGGGTGACTCCATATTATCAGTCAGAGAGTTGAAGCTGGGACAGAAATGGATTATGCAACAGAACATCAACACAAAGCATTCCAGAAAACTACTAAGGAACGGCTTAAGAGAAAGAAGATTTGCACTCTGGATTGGACCATTCAAAGTCTGGACCTCAATCCCATAGAAATGCTGTGGCAAGATACATGTCCCACCAACCCCTCTCACCTGCAGAGTTCTGCAAAAATCCCAAAATGCAGTTGTGGGACACTCAGTTGTGGTTACAGAAGACGTTTGGTTGAAGTAATGGCTGCAAGCTATTAATACGGTGGCCCCGAAAGTTGATCGCACTGCAAAGGAAAAACGTGCAGCAAATACGCGAATGCATCAAAATGACGATGCGTGCCCTACAGTTGAGAAACGCGCTGCAAAATCAGAAATGCTGCGAATCCAACCACACAACACAACAGAAGTGTTTCTGCACAAATTATTTTACGCGGGACTCTTTTTAGCTATAACAGTTGTGTTATACAGTTTCTCATTCCGTTGAACAGAACTTAAGTAGTAAAGCTCTTTAAACGTAGCTAGCTAGCTACATTTTAAGAGTTTTATTAATTAAGTCCCCTAGCTATTAAGATAGAAACTAAGTTGTCTTAAATGGGATTTTTATCTGGGTTTTAAAGAGCATTTAGCTTTTTACCCATGTAGATTTTATCACGGCTGAGCTAAATGATGCAGTATGTCTCAAAACAATTCACCAAAATAGACAAAACATAACCTGGTAAGAGACGAAGGGATTAAGTAGAAACAAGAGTTGTGTAAGACAGTAGCTCATTAACTAAGGGTTCCCATACATTTGCCTTTGGCAGATTTTCAGTTTTTTTAATTTACCTTTGTTGAATAAATAATAAAAATATATATCTTTATTCTGTGTCCCTTATTAAAATTATTTTTTTAAACTATGACAATGTTTGGGTGGTTCACAAACTTTCAGTATATATATATATATATATATATATATATATATATATATATATATATATATATATATATATATATATATATATAATTTGCCATTTGGATGTATTTGGCTGCTATTATTATTATTATTTGTTGGCTTTGTTCTTTAAAACCACAAGACCCATCACAACCAATGGCAGCTCCTGCCCCTGAGTTTCAGATGTACCTTGTGACATATGAAGCTGGATCCTCATTATTCTGTATTCTGTCTGAGTGTATCAGTGTAGAGACAGCATCAGGAGAGCCGGTCAAACGAATCGCATCATTCTCAACGGACTGAGGGTATGTGGACGTCACTCCGTTTCTGCACATCTCCAGTTGTGTGTTAGTGAGCTGACGTTCTAAGGCGTTCTCTGTAACGTTCCTCACTGCAGACATATACGTGTACGATATCTGGTCTTACTACAGCTGCACAGGTCATGTCCACCCTAGCACCGTGCCAACACTTCCATACAGGCTTTCGTGCTACACTGTTTCTATGGACCTCACAGGCGTTTTCTAATCTGTGGAAGCGTGCAGCTCTGCACATATTTTTTACGGTGCGTCACATATCAGTGCTTCATAGAGCATAAACCATGGCAGTGTACATAAACTGCCAGTGTGGGACCCAATGATCGGGAGCCTAGTGAGTTGTCCTACCCCAGCGTGCTAGTGTGGGGAACCTGTCCCTGCACCTGTAGTAACATCATGTCTTTTGTTTCATTTCTCTCCATACTTGCCGGCTGTAGTACTCTAAAAAAAAAAAAATAAACCAAACCCAATTTGTCCTTATGCATCAGAAATTTAATCCAAATGTTTGGTTTGTGTATTTATTCATTTGATGCTTTTTTTCTGGATGGTGACTTTAATTTCTAAATGTTCCACCGACATTTGTATTTAGCTGTTGACTGTGTAGAAATGTGTGTTGACTGAGTTTAGAAATTGCAGGCCTACATACCTGAATCAAGCACGGAAACTACATTTGCTTTCATTCATTTTATTTCATTAAGGAAAAGAACGTTTGTAAAATGCAGGAACATAAATAAGAGAACACCACAGACAAAAAGCCAAAACAGGTACATAAAATGTCAGCCTACGTTTTAACTCACACATCCACATGTGCACACGCACACATACACACACACACATACACACCTTTACCATAATTCCAGCTAGACTTCCCAACACTCTGATGAGGCCAGGACACACTGCAAGTAGGTAGAAGCTTTTAAGGTTATACTATGTAGGATTTAAACTAGAAGCAGCAAAAGAAATGCTGTGGTATTCGTAGAAGTACACCCATATCTTAGCTCTATTAAGTTATGTGTAAAGAAACATGAAACAAACTTCTGAAACCAAACCTTTTCATACATTTAAAAATAGGCTTTTTGATAGTAGTTACAGTCACTCAGTCGGCTTCAACAGTTTCATACTTCTAAAATATCTTTTAAATACCTTTGCCAGTACTGGAGCATCAGTCTGTCCGGCATATTGTAGTGAAACACACGCACCTTGATTGGCTGGAAAACAAATATTTGAACCCCAGAGTTTCAGGTTTTAATAGTTGGAATGTTCCGCATGGGGCTCTGGTGTCTGACAGAATAATGAATTCAAATCTTACATAGTATAGTTTCGTGCTTTTGAGTGGAAGTCTCCGTTAAGAGGGGGACCATCTCTAAAAAGACGAACATCTGCTAGAATCTCTCTGCTCAACACTGACATGTACTTGTCGAATATTTTAGTTAGGAAACAGAAAAAATAAACGCGTATTTACACTAACTGTAAATTTTTAAATTGTGCATGTGCATTATAGCCCCGTAAATCTATTTCCAAACGTTACAAAGCAGTATTAACCGGAGGAATAAATGAAGATATTTAAAATTGAGATATTTTTGTAAGCAGCCAAAAACAATAACAGCATGAGTAAACAAACAAACAAAACACTACATCGCTTCACCCATTCTGTGATACCTATAGTAAACAAAATCCAACATAAGCAACAAGAATACAAGAGAGTCTGGCTACTTTTGCCTTTGTCATACAACATTCAGACTGACCTCAGTGCCGAAACACTGCGGCCTGCATCAGAAGGCACAGACCCCTGCTGGCGGTCACTACACATGGAGGATCTACTGTACAAGTCTCCCCAGACTGAGGTGAGCAACTGGAACTGCTAGAGCTTTTTAACTGAAGCTTTATGCATCTGCAAGGTTGCAGCCCGAAGGTGGGGGCTCGTCCTAGTGAAGTCTATTTACAGCAGCTTCCTACAGGATCGGCCGGGGGAGGCGGAGCTGGGCGGAAGGAGAGCCCCTCCCCTCTCATTATACCGAACACAAAGCTAAGGTCTACTGGTTACCCCCAACACAAACAAAGACAAAGGCCCACCACAACGAAAAGTAAGATGAAAGAAAATGCAGCAACAATGTGAAGAATTTCAATTTTGATGAGGATACATTCTTTCTTGTATGTCACTAGCGTTTCTCCTTTTTATATATATGTGTATATATATATATATATATATATATATATGTGTGTGTATATATATATATATATATATATATATATATATATATATATATATATATATATATATATATATATATATATATATATATATATATATATATATATATATTATAATAATAATTATGTATTTATTTAGTTTTTATCAAAAGCCTGAACCAGCACACAAAACTGTACATCATAATTATGGCATTGAATAATTAAGAGCACTGATCTATAAAAATGTCTCCTGCAGACACAGCTGCCTCCTGTCAGAGAGGCTCTGCATGACGTTGGCGAATGTCAATGTTATACATCGAGATCTCACACTACATGGCAAGTTATAAAGCTTTGGGTGACATTACTTTAATCCTTAGAGCGCAGGACTATCCCTGCTGGCTCAGAGTCTTTAAGCTGTGCTTGTGCACCAGTGAGCACTGAGCAGGAGGGGGCAGCAGAGAGCCAGCCATGTGCAGGCCTCTCTAGTAGAAGAGTGAAGCAGTGTGGTCATCCATCATGTTTGATCTGAGGTAGCCCTCCAGGGAGCGGTCACTGGAAAAGGAGAGGGGGTCAACAAATGTCGTCAATATATGTGTCGTGGTACACTCTGGTCTGCCACTGCCGTCATCAGACATCTCTTCAGATATCATTACTATTACCATTATAACATCTATACACGGTTAACCTAAGCTCTGAATTTGGTAGAGTACTGCTGAAAGGCATACAGTGATTCATTTGACATATACTTATGAACAAAGTACTCGAAGAGGTTTCTATGGGGGGTGTCTTGAGCAGGCATGCAAATGGAACGACACTGTCAACTAGGTGCTAGTGTTTACTTTTGTTAGCATTGATAGGCATGCAGAATTAGATTTCGGGTTACCTCCAGTGCCCACACATTGCCTCCATGAAAACACCATTTCCTGGCAACCAATGACCTGTCTGATTGGCTGGTACAAATTACACCACAAGGAAAGAGAACCAACCAGAGAGGCCGGTGACAGAATGAGGGAAAAGTAAAACAGAGCTGTGAAGCCCCACCAGCCCATTAATGCCAGACAGCCAATGAGAGCAGAGAACACGAGAAAGAGAGAGAGAGGACATGATTGGTTGGCTGAGCAGCGATGGAGGCAGGTGACTTACGGAGGTCCTGCACACTCAGAACCGGGACAATTCAGGACCCAAACTGGAAGGTAAAGAGAGTCCATGGGTTTGTACCGGAGCTCAGCTCAGACTAGGGGCTATGCATGGCAATATTTCCACCGCACTCAGATGAGCGTTAGTCTGTTTTGTGTGAAGGGTGGCTGGAGGTTACTAATTTCGTGGTATGGTGTCTGGAGTTTGACACTGGCTCAGATGGATGAAAGACATTCCAACCCTATGCTTATACATGAGTAAATAAACACTTCTAAAAGTAATGACATGGGTT
This sequence comes from Brachyhypopomus gauderio, assembly GCF_052324685.1. Classification (NCBI taxonomy): domain Eukaryota; kingdom Metazoa; phylum Chordata; class Actinopteri; order Gymnotiformes; family Hypopomidae; genus Brachyhypopomus; species Brachyhypopomus gauderio. The sequence goes on along the minus strand of NC_135212.1, from coordinate 43,832,336 downwards.
CAAAAATATAGTGCAAAATGAAGAGTCTGCCCATAGCAGTCCGTCAGCTTTGCTTTGATTTGGCTTTGTCCAATTAAGTCACTACATTTCACAACAAAATACATTCGAGTACGAGATCCCATATATTGCCAGTGTCCAATAGAAAATAACACACACACGCGCGTGCACACACCCACACTGAAAATACTATTCTACACGTTCCAAACAAGACGCAAAAGCACACCCCACCAGCACAGACACACAAAGTGCAGACGCACATTTGCAGACACACCAAACTGCGTGCACGGCACACGGAAGAACACATGTGTGCGCACACACACAGAACATATGAACAGCACTGTAGTCAGTAGTAAAGGTGGTAAACAAGCATTGGATTTGTGGGGCGTGGGAACAGAGAACATTGTAGCATGTTTATTCCAGCTGAGAGGAAGTGCAACAAATTAACAACCATAATAAATTTATATTTATATATATATATATATATATATATATATATATATATATATATATATATATATATATATATATAAATAAAACACTACTTGTTTTATATATATATATATATATATATATATATATATATATATATATATATATATATATATATATATATATATATATACTTTTGTAAAAAGTCACAATACATTCAAGGTCAATGTTCACCATGGTTCTGAAGCTCCTCCATAGCATGCATATTTTGATGGAAAGTTTTCCTTACACTGACTTTTCTGCATTTTTATTCATTTCACAAGAAAAAGAAAAGCATTTTAAAAGGAGACAAAGAAAAGGTACATCGGCACGCAGGGCAACCATAGCACGGCTCCAGAGGACATGTCAGCTGACCGGTTCAGAACACAGCCACGCAGAAGTGGGAGGAGCTTCCTGCGTCTCTGAGGGAAGATTGACGTCGTTTTTCACAGGGCCACACAGAGACCTGTGCCAGAGCAGGTCTGGAAGGGCTTGGGGATTTAAGAGCTTGCTTTTGTCACACATTGCTTTCACACAGGTAGGCAGACTGAGTGCATATCACCACAAGCCGACGCCGTATTCCCACCCCATTATTGTCATAAGTTACTGTCACATGGCCTGCTTGTCTTGTGGACAAATGACTCATAATGTGTGCATGTGCGTGTGTGTGCGTGAGTGAAATTGTCCTACTCAGTCCTTTAAGAACAAAACAGTGTGGAGTGGAGTGGGGGGGGGGGGGGTGATGTGAAAGTGATCTCACAACGTTCAAAAGTGACACACCCTCTGGGCTGCACAGTGTAAGACGTAAGGGCTGCCACGGAAACGCTGTTTCAAGAACACAGGGGGTGAAAAAAAAGAAAAAAGGTCCGCACGACTGAAGCAGAAGGAAAGTGACGGCGTCAATCCAGCGCTGAAGGGGCGCCGGGCACACGTGCGCTTCACACGTGCGCTTCACACGTGCGCTTCACACGTGCGCTTCACGGGAGCGGAGCTGCTTCAAAAATAGCCACTCTGCTTTTGCCTTTGGCACTTTTACGTGATGATGTCCTCGTTTTCCAAGAGGGGGGGGGGAAGGTAATAATCATCGTCGTCATGAAAACAACAGTTGCAGAAACTTGCGCACATGCATGGGAGGCGAGCGGCGGCCAGCAGTCCGTCGGGGGCGGGGTCCGCGGCGGGGCGGCCATGGCGACGGGCGGCTCAGTGTCCGTAAAGCTGCGATGTGAGAAGGCGGAGCGCGCTGTGGCTCTCCATCTCAGAGGCCCCCCCGACCCACCACACGCCTCCGCCCCTACGGGCGCACACCGCCACGCGGAGGGAGGAAGAGAGGACAGAAAGGAGGGATGAGAGCGGCCATCTTCCACTGAAGGAGTGGTGCGTGGAGGCACGGCTTACGGTCGGAGGGCGGGGGGAGGTGGGGGCGGGGGTGGGGGTTAAAGGGCAAGGGAAAAAGTGGGAGGGGAAGAGGAGAGGTGGGGTGGGGGGGGAGCAACCCCTGTGCTATCCGGAGGTGTGTCTGTGTCTGATAGCCTGTCTGTGCTCACACTGTCGAAATCAATTTGCCATCCGAACTGTGGAACAAAGAGAGAAGGAAGCTTGCCAGGTCGGACACACTCAGAGAGAAATGGAGAAAAGACAAGACAGCCAAAAGAGGAGAAGGTGGGGGACAGGGGAGACTGAGAGATGGGGGGAGGGGCAGAGCACTGTTTTAGAGTTACTCAAAAACAGGAGCTCCGAAAGCGTTTTGGAGAACGCCGATGATGAGATTCGCTCGAGCTTTGGGGACAAGAACTAGGGGCCAGATTGGCGAAAGTTTGGAGTCGTCTCCCTGAGTTTCAGGGAGAGTTCACCGCAGTGCTCAGATGGCTGTGAACCCTAACAGTTCAGCTTAGAGGAACACAACCAGAGACAGTGAGATCAGGCCACACAGAATATGGACAATGAGGTCAGAAATGATGCACCGCACGTGATGTTGCTTCTCTCAGACCTCAAGCCCAACACAGACATAACATCAACCTCCTTCAGTCAAACACACACAGCAGACACTGCAGAACACTTCAACAAACTACAAAAACGTTTCAAACTATTAGCTTATCATCACTTTTCGAGTAAAGAAAGCTAAGAAGAATGTTTACGTATAATATGTATTATAGTGTATATATTATGCACTAGTAGAGGGAGGTCTCAAAGAAGCCCTTGTAAAGTCTTGCTGGTTCATCTGACACCTCACTCTTTAGTTCATAAAACACAAGCATACAAGCTCATCTAGATTTTATCTTACCTTGTGGCAAAACGACTATCATAATCCTCAATCGCAGGCTGCAAATTGCAAAATAAACATTTCAACGCCACCCTACAATGCCCAGAACAGAATCCAAGTCATAGTGACAGCAGGGTTAGTAGTAAAGTCATGCATTTCTCTGTGCCATCGGAAACAAACGCCTTCTCCACCAGCAGATGGCGCCGGTAAGCTTCAGAGTCCTGAGGTGACTGACCACAGCCTAACCATCACCCTGGAGCACAGGCACCGAAGCCATGCAGAGAAAAGTGGAGGCAGTCCACAGAGCTGGCTGCTTGGTTAGCCTGTGCGAGCGTGTACCTGCGTGAAGCCGGCCATGCTGTACGGACGCGGGCGGTTCTGCGTGAGGCTCTGCGCCAGCAGGCGGGCGGTCAGGCCGTAGTCGGGCATGGGCAGAGAGGCGTCGTCCCTCTCCAGAAGGTTCCCCGTGCTGCTGCTCTTCCCGTGGTGCAGGCTGGGGGAGATCGCACAGTCAGCCCACAGGCACTCGCTCCGCGTTCAAGGACGCGCGTTTTCACGCGCACGGCCCTTGCTTAGATCGCTCGCCTGCAGAAGGAGTGTGGCCCCCGACGTTTTTGGTTCTTAAGCAGAGATAGAACACCCAAGCAGGAAACTCCCCCCCCCCCTCTCAGATCACACGCGCAAGAAACCAGACATGCCACTGCTACTACAGCACCTCTACGAAACATTACACCGACGAAAACAAACCGATCGCGTGCTGTTCGGAAGACGGCTGGGGTTGGGATGAAATTGGGGGACGCTGTCGCTAGGTTAGCCGGTATTGGTGGTGTACTGGTGTGTGTGTGTGTGTGTGTGTACTGGTGTAAGGGCTAGGGTGTGTGGAGGTACTCACTTTACTCTCAGCTTGTCGCTGTCACTCTCTGGTAACACCCGCGTGTAGGAGAAAGGGAACCACCCTCGCCTGAGGAACAACAGACACCTTCAGAATTATTTAGGAAAAATAAACCAGTACTGTGACGGTGGCAGTGTTAGGTGAATATCCGTCTCAATCGCTTACTTATTTCAATTAAATAGGCAAACTAGAGAAGATACCTGATCATTAATGCCACGTGATAAATACTGTATAATGAATACTGTATAAAACTGATATCTAATGGTCTGTCACAAGGATCTGGTTTGGTAAAGGAGTCCGATTGTTTTTGCCCGTCCCGAGTGTGCGGGACGCCAGTGGCCTGGCCTTACAGCTTGTTCTTCTCGTTCTCGCCGTAGTGCCAGCCGTCGCGAGCCTCGGGCACCAGTAGTGTGATGATGTCGCCCTCGGTGAAGCTGAGCAGCGTGCTGTTGTCTCCGGCGGCGTGCGAGAATATGGCCTGCACGCGCGAGCGCCCGTTCTTCTCCAGACCCGCCGCCATGGAGCTGGACCTGGGCAGGGTCCGCGTCTCGCCTGGGCGCGGGGAGGGAGCAGGGTCAGAACCTCGCGCCCAATTCCGTCACCGCTCACGTAAACGGCGGAGGTGCTAAAGGAACCCGGTGTGTTGCGGAGGGGGTGGGCGCTCTGTGAGGGGGGGGGGGGGTTCGGCCCTGCATACCCACGGAGGTCTTGTTCTTGGCAGGCTGGGGTCGGCGGACGGGCAGCGTGTTGGAGTAGACCTCGCTGACCTGCCTCTGCGTCTGCGGCTGCGACTGCGGCTGTGGGGAGGCGGGTCTTCCCTGAGACACCGCCCCCTCGCCCCAGTAATCCTCCCCTTGCAAGCCCGTCGTCCCGTTGACCAGGGACATGCCGTCGGGGCCCATCAGCCTCTGCAAGTACAGGCTGGAGAGTGAGGACGTGACACAAAGGCGGCGACGGACACATAGATCTCCGTACAGCACACCGTGTTCTGAGAGGAAGAACAGGTTTGAAAGTGCACAAGCCAGCGATATCTACTGACCCAACTTTCTGACAGCAGAACACTACTTCTGCGTTATCGTCTTCATCATCATCATCAGTTGTGGAAGAGCAGATAATGCGAGAGCCCTGCAGCTGGGGAGCCGAAGCAACTTGGACATTAAAATTCTCCACCTTCTCGTCAGAGCCGCCCTGCTACTGTGCTGTTGGCACTTTTTGGCTTTTTTTTTTTTTTTTTTTGGAGTTTTCTAGCGCTTAGCTTGTCGTGAGCAGCAGTGCACTATGGGAACGTGCAGCTCTGCTCTCGCTGCTGAGAGTAGACCACCCCACCCGCCATAAATAATTACACACACACACACACACACACACACACACACAGGAAGCAACCAAAGAGGAGAAAAACCCTACGTATGAACCAGTATATACTACTTCTATACATTTTTACTTTGGAGCTACTTATTTCTGATGACTGGGTGAAATCTCCAGACGTGGTAAAGGCGAACGTGAGCGCTACAGCGGAGACCCGAGCGCTCCGGAAGGAGCCCTGAGGGGGCGCCGGGACACGGAGGCCACTCACCGCCTGGTGGCCCAGGCCCCCGCCCATGAAAGCGGCCAGCTCAGGGGGCACGGGCAGGGGCTGGGCTCCGGGGATGGGGTCCGAGATGACCAGGTTGCCCTTGGAGGAGTGCAGGGGGCTGGAGAGCAGGGGGGCGGAGCCAGAGTTTATCTGCTGCACCATCAGCATGGCCCTGTCTGGGAGCTTGTTGGGGTCTGAACAAGCCTGCTGCCACATGGGGATCTTCTGGGTCAACAGGTCCTTGCCCTACACACACACACACACACACACACACACACACACACACACACACACACACACACACACACACGGTTCTCAGTGTAAAGTATAACTGACGATAGGCTACAGGAGTCTTTAGGCGAAGCAGAACTCACCTCAGTGAGTCGAGGTGCCTTTTTAAATCACATGGCACAAACGTGTGTTTTTAAGAGGAGCGTGATGGGAAAAGACCCCTACATTACACCCGGCCTACACGCGGTCTACACGCAGTCTACACGCGGTCTACACGCGGTCTACAGGCAGCCTGATTGTGCCTCATTTAATTGAGAGTGTGTTTGTAAGCTTTTAAACAATTATCATTACTCTCAAACTAGCCTAGTTTGGCAAGACCAGTCATTTATTCAGCTGTTCATCAACTGTTGAAAAACTGGCAGGTGGACACACAGGCTGAGCACACACACACACACACACACACATCGCTGCAGTGCGTCGTGTGTAGGCGAACTAAAAGAACTCGGTTCACTTAGGACACATAAATTAAACCTAGGAGCGCGCGCGCACGCACGCACGCACGCACGCGCACACACACACACACACACACACACACACACACACACACACACACACACACACACTTCCCATTTCATAACAGTGATGTAATGTCTGATCAGAGCAACAAAACCAAACTTCGCTTTTATTGAGCACCCATTGTGTTCACTCTGAGGCTTTTTCCATCAGTTCTTCATTCAGCCTGCGATTCCTGTTTCGTAACTTGCAGACGTGGTCCTGTGGAAAGCTGCCATTTATCCTGCTGATCATCATCACGCCAGGATCTCTCTCTCTCACCTGTGCCTCCTCTATTGCAACGCACTGCAGCGTAGGTGAGGAGCTCACCTCTCAACACATCCGCCCACTCCTCTCCCAGTGAGTCACACACACACACACACACACACACACACACACACACACACACACACACACACACACACACACACACACACACACACACACACACACACACACACAGAGAGAGGGAGCCCTCTGAACTCCTCCCACACACGGCCCTGTGCTGCCGCTGGACTGGCTGCTGAGGAACGAGGGGCGTGTCTACCTCTCCCTCTCTCGCTCCATTCGTACCCAAGCGAGGCGTCGCCCCGGTTACCAAGGCTTACTGCAGCGTGGCGACAAGCTCACTCCTGCCTCCACGCGAGGCTGCGTCTGCGGAGGGCGACTGCGACGGGCGACTACGACGGGCGACTGCGGAGGGCACCACGGTCGCCTCCTCGAGTGCGGGGACACAGACGAGCTGGTCTGCTGTGGCGACGCCCGCAAACATGCAGCGCTACAAGCACGCGGTTGCCAGAGTGAGCTCGGAGAATTGCCATGGCAACGTTCTGCAGAGGAGCCTCCGTGTGGCGGAGAAGGGGTTTCTTAGCAGCGCCTGGCGTCGTTCGGGAGTTCTGAGAGGGCGGAGCTCGCTCTCTCGTCCTCCCTCTCTCCTGTGCACGGTCTCTCTCTCCCCCACGCTCTCTCATGCTCCGTCTCTTTCGCGCTCAATCTTTCACACGGTCTCTCTCTCTCTCTCCCTCTCTCTCTCTCCCTCTCTCTCTCACCTTGCCATGGTAGGCACTGCTGTTCTTGGCCACGGCACACTGGCGGTCCACCAGGAAGCAGTATCTGCGGCGTTCCTCCGATAGCGCAGTCTTGTAACCCTCCACGATGAAGGTGTCCAGCTCGCCCTGCTTGCTGCCGATGGTCTCCACATACTGGTGGGAGGGAAACAAGAGTGTGAGGGAGGGTGACGGTGACCGAGAAAGAGACAGAGAGTGAAAGATGGAGAGAGCGAGCAAGATAGAGAGAGGACATATGGCAGAAAGCAGAAAACACGGGTGAGGAGGGTACTGGAACTGGTACCCTCTCTGTCCGCCTTCACCCTGTTGGAGGAAGAGCGCGCGGGCCTTCGTCTTCCCCACACCACCCGGCTGGCACCACACGGAAATGTCAGCGCCATTACCCGACTCATTATCAGCATGTGACCGGGGGTTCAGGCACCTCCCCCCCCCCCACCCGGGTCTGCATCAGAAGAGGGTCTAGCCCCACGCCTCCACGTGCATGCACCCACCCATGCCTGTCGTGGCTCCACGGCATGGCGGAAGAAGCCCCCTCCATCGCGAGCAGGGCGGCCCGCGGCCCTACGTGCGTGCTGGGCTCATCGCGGCGAGACGTGCTGGGCAATGCAGTCTTTCTCGCTCAGTAACGGGCAGCTAAAGACAGCAGCTAAAGGCGCGTCATGCTGGGCGCACCCTCGACTACGGGGAAGGTCACGTGAAAGAGAAAACACCACACCCCCGCAGGGTCATTACATGACCGCAGGACATGCAGTTCATCATCCTGCCACACAATGGCGCTAGCTTCTCAGCAACATAAAAAAAATAAAGACAAAAAGAAAGTAAAAAACGAGTTTCTAAAATTGCTCCTGTCCACAGCAAGTAAAAACCAGATGCGGGTTAGCGAAAGCCCCCCTCAGGAAGCTCGGACTGGGAAAGGACTGGTCTGTGATCAGCGGTAACCTTGTTAAAGTCACACAGAGGCGTGTTCATGACCTCCCCTGATCCCCGGCCTGGGGCTCTGGATTCAGCGAGCTTCAGAGGGGAATTTCAATGGAGCCCATGGAAGAAAAGAGAGAAACAGCCATCAAGGCCATGACAGTCAGAGACAGCCTTCAAGGCCATGACAGTCAGAGACAGCCTTCAAGGCCTTGAGCAGTACGGAATTTTTTCTCCTTGTTGACACGGGAGGAAAAAAAAACCCCACAAGAACCAGCCGAACGCTGAATGAGTCATCCGTAAGAGTGCAGAGAGGAACGCTCTTAGGCGGAGATGGCAAGCCAGGAAACAGACGTGAAAAAAAAAAAGAAAGAAATGGCGGAGAAAAAAAAAAACGATAGAATGATAAAGAAAAAGAAAGCAGGTGAAGTAAAGATAGATGTGTGTGAATCTTCAGGGTTCATGCTCCAACAGGTCAGACATGGGCCAGGACGTGAGGTCAGGGGTTGTGCAGGGATTGGACGGTGTGTGTGCAGGTGCGCGGGACGGAGTGGACAGAAGCCGGAGTGTGTGGTCAGGCACACCAGAGCTACGGCCACGATGATGGATGGAAGGAGAGGGACTTTGAGACCGGAGCGGCAGGGGAGGGGCCGGTCCTGCACCCGACACACACACACACAACACACACACCACACACACACACACACACACACACACACACACACACACTCCTCCAGGTCCTACTCCCCACCAAGTGTGCTACCATGCATGGGGGCCTTCAGCTGGTTCTACATCTACAGGTGAGCGAATGCACACGCCTCTACACTAAATGTGCATGTGTGTGTCTGCACAGGATTTATTAGACACACACAGACACCCCCAACACACACACACCATGTGCTGCGATTTATGCAAAGTCATGGATTACAAAAAAAATAAAATAATAAAAAAGAATGTGCACCTCTACAGAAACTCTTAAGAGGGAGTAAGTGGAGTCAGATGTTGAAAGTGTGGGTTTGATCTGTCCTGGCCTGTGAAAACACAAATAAATCACAACAGGATGCTGCTGGAGTCCCATGTGGCTTGTGCAATGTGGCCTAATCAGGAGAGATTTTAAAAGGATGAAATAAAGCATACTGGCTAAGCCGATAACACCACCAGTCCCACGGAAGGCTGCGGTGATCCAAGCAGGCTGTCCAAGCTAGGCATCTGAGCAACACGCAGAAACCGGACGTTTTATGTGGAGGACTGGGCCAAAATACCTCGTCAGCACTGCACAGGCCTGGGGCTGCGAACTAAAGCGTTTGGTTGAGGCTACTGCCGATGGAGCAGGTCCCACTAGTAACTACATACTCACAGACTTCTCCAATTAGAACCTTGATTGCTACAATGCAGATATGGCACTTTAAGAGTTGTCCGCGCACGCATGTGTGTGTGTTTGTGTGTGTGTGCGCGCGCGCGCACGCGTGATTTGTTAAAGCAGTCTGATTTTATTTATTATGATTCACAGTCCCACCTCCACATGGTTATTCAAGCATGACATGACAGCCACCTCTAACTACACCCCTCCATCCTGCTACACCCAAGACCCGTTTACTGGGGGAATTAATGAGCTAATTAGCATCTTCAGGGGTTCCACTAACAGCTAATGATTTCCTGGAAAGATGGAGGAAGTCAAACGAGAGCAGGGGACAAAGGTAAAGGAGGAGGGGGGGGGGACACAAAGGTAAAGGAGGAGGGGGGGGGGACACAAAGGTAAAGGAGGAGGGGGGGGGGGGACACAAAGGTAAAGGAGGAGGGGGGGGGAAACAAACCAAATACAGGAGTCAGAAAGAGAGAACCCCCATGAGCATAAGAATGTGCTAGCACTTAAACACACAGCAGTGTGGAAGGCGTGGGCACTGCACCGCATGGAAAACGCCGGAACACAGAGACGTATCCCATACCCCGCCATTCCCAGAATCTCCGGCGTGTGTGGCTGTTTTTCCAGGACAGCCTGGCGGGCTGGTTTTGGGGTTGTGCGGTACTTTCCGTTTAACTACCATTCCTCACCGCTCCTCACCATATGCTGCTATTTACGTGAAACAATGAGGACTAGGAATGTAAGATTGCTTCTGCCATTTTGTGTGTGTGTGGCTGGAACAGGCCGGGTGGGGAGACGTGGGGGGAGGGGGTTTCTCTCCCACCCCTCTACTCCTGAAGCCCACAGCGCATGCATCCAACCTTAAGCCCTGATTACAGTGCTCCTGCAGGGAAAGCCGGGGGGGGGAGGGGTGCAGGGCCATGCCGAGGCTTCTAAGTGGGCGGGGCTTAGGTGGTGTTCACACCCACTGCCACGGGGCATCTGGCAACATCTGGGGAGCTTTCGTAAAGGCCCAGCAGCAGAGCAAAGGGCGGAGCCTCACTGTTCCAGTGGTGGGGCCTATCGACAATGCAAGGGGGCGGAGCTTCACTGTTCCAGTGGAGGGGCCTATCAACAGTTCAGGGGGCGGAGCTTCACTGTTCCAGTGGTGGTGCCTACCGACAGCTACCTGTTGCAGCATGCTGCTTGCTTGTTGATGACCTCAGGAGGAAAAAATGTTAGCGTGTGATTGGACAGGCCATACAGAAATGCTGAATTACAGCCTGGAGATTTGAAAGGCACCCTACACGCGCACACACACACACACAAAAATCCCCCACCTCCTGTTTCACTCAGTCGTTCAGTCAAGTCAGTCTCTCTCTCTCTCTCTCACACACACACCCACACTCCAAGCACCATGATCTCTTTGTGTTGCATGGGTTGGAGTTGTGCTGTATGGCGGGAGGTCGTGGGGCTGGGAACAGTGTTCCTACACCTGCTGAAGCACAAAAGCCTCCTCCGGACCCCAAGGCCATGGAGAACCCGTACACAGGGCACTCCGAGCTGGGCCTATTGATTTCCACTAGGGCCCTACTGGTGTACGCAGCTCTCCACGCAGCAGGTGTGTGTTCTCACGCACACACACACACGTGCATGCACATGCGCGCTGGTACACACACACACACACACACACACACACACACACACACACACACACACACACACACACACACACACACACACACACACACACACACACACACTCAGATATAGACGCTGCACAACGAAGCATAAAACCGTGGTCTAATCCACCGGCACGACATACGAAGAGCAGAAAAAAGTCACGAGGAGTGTATGAATGCGCGTGAACGAGTGTGTGTGTGTGTGGCGGAGAGTGTAATCTCCGGCAGGTCCGGCGAGGTGTCACAGCACTAGCTGCACACACTCCCGCGCACTCCACCCACCCGGTGCTGCACACGGAGCACGGCCCGTCTCCTCTGTGTCGGGCCCATGGCGGGGCGGGCGTCTGGGCCGCCCGGGCCCCCGGAGGGCTGCTCACCTGCATCTCCTTGTCGTTGTACTTGGAGGGGTTCTTGCTGCCCTGGCTCTTGCGTCTGAGCTTCTTCAGCTCCGCCTGGCACTTCTCCAGACTCTCGCCTTTGCTCTTGTGCTCCATCTGGGTACTTCTTCAGCGCGGCCTTCAGGAGACAACACACGCGCGCGCGCGCGTTAGCGGTCGCGGCGTTTAGCGCATGCGGAGTAACGAGACGGCTCAACGTCATGCTTCATTTTGCGTCTGCATACAGAGCAGGCGAAAACTTCTCCATATGAACCCAGAGACGGCTGTAGGTGAACACCAGTCTGGTAGTGCACAGCTATAGACATGACACCAACAACCAATCACAATCCTCATCATTATCATCAACTCCGGTGGTCACCGGAGCAAAATACTCCCCGTGTTAGGATGGTGCCCTGGAGACCTGCGTGGGAGACTAGTGCCCCCCAATCACCCGCCAGGCTGTTGGGGCAAACCCCAGCGGAGTGGAAGAGTTCCCCCCATCCTGCCGCTTCTCACCGCGCTCTCCCAGCTGAATAAAATACCGCGTTAATAATTCAATGACTGCTGATGCAATTCTGCGGGGTTTCATTAAACAGAGAACGGGGCTGTTCGAGGAAGGGAGAGCCAGGGATGATGGGGGAATTTCATAATCATCTCTCAGGCATGCATAATCATCTTTATACACGCACAGGGATTTCATAACTCCTCCTGTAACCTGAAGCACAGATGACTGCAAAAGGCAATCACAGACTATAGGTAGAAATGCTGTTTTGGGAGGGTTGAGGAAAAAATGTAATAATAATAATGATAATAATAAATGAATGCCGCCTAATGATTATGGCAAGGCGGCAGGATGATCTTCATTAGCTAAGTGTTTCTGACTGACAATCCAGTGCAATGCTAAGCACCCAGCCTTCCCCGGTGTGCCATTCTATACTATAGCACCTCACAGCCCGGCTGTCTCAGCCCACTCGTTCTAAAGATATCATGCCTTGTGATACTCCACAAATACTTCAATCTCCGTTGAGTTGTGGAGTTGATTCTGTGAGGCTCTCATTGGGGGAGGGGGGGGGGGGGGTGGGGGGTGAGAACGCTGGTGTGCTGGTGCAATATTAACACACACCAAGCTGTGGGGAGGCCGAGGAGATATATAAAGCCCAGATCTGGTGTGTGTGTGTGTGTGTGTGTATGTAAGTCAACTGCAAGTCAATTCGGGTGCTGTGAGCTGCATTCTGGGTAGACAGAGTGCATGTGTGGAGTGCTGTAGGCCGTGCTGGTACAGGTGTGATGTTCCGATTAGGGCCGCCTGTAGGAACTCACAGTCAGGTATCTAGCATCCAGGTCCACTTTCTTCTCTAGCTCGGAGAGCAGGTCATTGTGAAAAGACTTCAGCTGCAGAAAAGGGTGAGGGGTGAGAGGAAGAGAGCGTAAAGGTTCAGTGTCTTATTCACAACCAAGAGGGTTGTAACAGTGTCTGTGCCTGGGGTGGAGGGGGGTCAGGGGTGGAGGGGGGTCAGGGGTGGACGGAGATAACGCACCATTTCCTCCAGCTGCACCTGAATCTGCCGGTGAACTTCAGCCATCTGAAAGAGTACATCCCCTGTGAAGAGAAGAAAATGTTAATCAGCAAAAAGACGTATACATATGAGAGAGCGAGAGAGAGCGAGAGAGAGAGAGAGAGAGAGAGAGAGATCCCTGGTGAGTAAGACCATGCACACAGACAAGTGAGTTGATGAGACGGACGAGTCAACACTAGAACTGTGACCGGCAAAAAAAAAAAAACAAAACATCACCCACACAGCAAAACAAGGAGAGTGTGAACAAGGAGGTATCAGCACACGGCAAAGACACAGGAGTCATCTTCCCCTCCTTCAAACACAGTAAGCATTTCAAAAGGGGCCGTACACGCAAAATAAAATAAAATAAATAAATGCCTCATTATTGCAGCTTACATAACTGCAGTTCTGGGGAGCAAAACCAGGACGTCTTATTCCACTCACGCCATTTGTCGTCTTCTGCGAATGCTCTGAATGGAGGGAAGGCAGTCAAAACAGAGCAAACGCGTGAAGGAAACGACGGGAACGGAACGGGGGAGGAGGGAGGAGGTGTTTTCAGATACCTACACGCTGCCTCCCTCTGAATATTCAAAGCCATGTAAAGACAAAGAACCCACAGATCCTGAGTGAGCAGCACACAGACAAAAGGACACGAGACACGCAATGAAATAAGAATGCAGGGAGGGAGAAGAGATGGGGCACACACGCTCACACACACCACACACACACACACCACACAACACACACACACACACCTTTTGATGCCATCCCTAACAGAAAATGAGTGTAGTAATAAATAAAATAAATAATAACATTTTCAAGTGAACCTCTAACAAGCGTGTGGAGGCAGAGGCATCCCGGACGGTGAGTAAAGGAATGGGTGTAGAATTTACGCTCATGCCAGACAGCATCTTATGACCACAAACGCAACAGAACTTCAGGCAAACTTAGACAACACAAGGCTGTGTCAGCACGAGACGAGCAAAATGACAGAGTCTGATCAGAATGGCAGAAACTCCGCGAGACCCCCACCACCGCGGCACAGACGGGGGTGCGGCTGCCTGAGCAGACGCTGCTCGCAGCAAAGCAGACTCGACCCAGTTCACTACAGTTGTGCGGGCAGGCCAGGCCCAATTGTAAGGCCTAGCTGCGTCTTTGAGGCCGCCATGCCGACATCCCAAGACAGAAGACATGACCCCGCACCGCCGCTGAAAATGAGGGCACTGAGAACCGCGTGCCGCAGCCATGGGTCGGGAGGCCAGAGGGATCTCGGAACTGAGGCGTTGGGTGGGTGTTCAGACAGATGAACTGTGGGCAGGCAGACCACACACACACACTCGCTTCCTTAGAATAAAGATATAGACCAGTATTTTAAATTTTTTTGCTTGATTGCAATCAAAAGATTAGAATAAGAAGATTAATAAAGATAAGTACAACCACTCAGATGCACACACGTGCCCCGGATACTTACGCATACAGATTAGAGGGCAGTTAAGTTAAGGACTGATTACATCATATCCTGAAAGAAGTGTTCTTGCAAGCATGAACAATCAATCCTCTTGTCCAAAGTGCATACACACATCCACCCACATCCACACCCCACACAAACACATACAGAGACACGTGTGCCCATTTGTGCATGCCCACAAGAACATACAAAAACACACACACACACACACACACACACACACAGCCACAAAAGGTCATCGGAGAAAGAGCAGGCTAGCTAAGCCGTTTAACACATCATCAATCATGATCGCAATCCAGAGGCTTACAGACATAAGAGTTCTGTTGTCCTTAGTTGGATCAGTTTTTTAAAAATCAGCATTACATTTAAAACACCTCAAAACATCTCGTCAGTGGAGGCACTGCTATTATTTCTTGAATAATCCTGCATTAAAGTGCAAAACACCACTTGGTCATTCATGCAAGCAAGTTTATAAATGTTTTTTCATAAACTTCACGTGTAAACATGCTCATATGTAAGTCATGGCCCCAGACAGGACGAAGAATCAGCTAAGAACACATGATTATTACTAGCTGCCTTAAACATCAGCTTACCATTGCCTCATTGGCCAAACCTCAGCTAGTATCACGGGGGGCCCTACGGATATCCCGTCAGACAGAAGGCCCGCAGGGACTGAGCAGACCCCGAGTGGCACTGACGTTGCGGGCAGTATCGGGGTGTGTCTGTACGATACCATGAGTCACTAAGAACGCTTCACTACCCTCATGTGCTTAACGAGTCTAAGCACACGCAGGGTGGAGGAGACACCCCACAATCTGCATTCCTACAGGAGACGGGAGAGAGTTCTGCAGTAAGACCATGGAACAGGCTGTCTAGAAGTCAGTGTGCACAGGCCCACACACGCACATTAACATACAAGATAAAATGCCTCATAACATAATCTAAAACACTTGTGGGAGTCATTATGCAATCCGAACGGCTGCCCACAGTAAGTCATACCTTAAGGACACAGACACAGATATGCAAGTTGCCTGTATAAGCTAATGCTGAATAGAACTTTAATTTGTTTGGTTTTATATTTTTGAAGTCCAACAATCTGTATACGTGTTCTGTGGATGTGCCCAAGACTACCAAAAATGTATTACAGCTACAGCACACGTGTTCAAAACTTCAAAACAGCTAGTGGTTGATCTGTTTTAAGACATAACAGACATAACATGTAACCTTCAAAAGCACAGCAAAATCTCTCTCTCTCACACACACACACACACACACACACACACACACACACACACCACAACACACACACACACACACACACACACCCATCCCACCCTTCAGAGCTTGTAGCCACATGAACTACAGAAACCCGTCAGTCAAGCAAGCATGTGAATTGGCCAGCAGCAGCCTGAGTTTGCCTGTGCGTGTGCCTGCGTGTGCCGTCTCCGTACGGGGCTCGCCACGCACCTGGACGGCCCCGGGTCCCTCCCCGTCTACGCCCTTCTGCGGAACACAGACACGTCCCATACATGCAGAGTGGCGCGGGTGGAGGGGTGGAGTTCAGGCAGTGGAGACATCCCACAATTCTATGGGTGAACTCAACAGGCAAGACCAGTCTAGTCCAGTGGGAGGGGTAGAGGAGAGAGAGAGAGAGAGAGAGAGAGAGAGAGAGAGAAAATATACCACAGATGAAGGTTAAACATGGACTGCTGCAGGGTGTCCATGGCAACGGTGGAAACAGTTCCTAGCCAGCAGAGATGCTATAAAGAGGCAGGGCTAGAGCCTCACAAAATGGAGGGCTTTTCCATCTCCTAAGGCACCTGCAGTCAAGAACATCTCTGCTTATGCAACCGGTTAAAGATTACATCACTCTCCCCCTACACACACGGACTACACATCCCAGCAGCTCTAAACATTATTCCTCTGCCAGGAAGGGGGTAAGCGAAAGGTGAAGGTGCGCACGGACATCGCGGTCTGCCCCTCGCCCGTGCGGGCGGACGCCTGTTGCCGTGAGAGGCCGGCAGCTCATCGCCATGGACGACGCGGGGGAGTGGCCAGAGCGGGACGGGCCGAGCCAAATCCTCCGCCGTGCGCGCCATCTCGGGCCAACGCGCCCATCTCGGGCCAACGCGCACCCTCCTGCAGCGATGCCTGAAGAGGCGGCGGGCGGACTGGGGGCAGCACATCTGTGCGGCTGCTGAAAATGGAAATGAGTGTGTGGGTGGGAGGGAGCCAGCCAGGCCCACCATCTGGTAAACACAAACAAAGCAGATAAGCTTATCTTGCGGGTACAAGAAGGGAGTCACTGAGCCATGATCGGCGGAAATCCCTGCATCCCGCCATATTAGCACTTCCACACACACACACGTGAGCACACTTATCCCACCAGTCTCCGTATCCTGTTGGTAATGAGAAGGAGTCTCTAGAGTCACTTAGAAGTCACTATTAGAACATCGTTTGCCAGGTGTAGCTGCATGCAAAATACAGTGAGCAGCAGAGTGATCTGATCAGACGTACAGTTCTGGAGTCAGGCTAGGTCAATCATCTCAACCTACTGACCCAGTAAGATATCATTACCTTCCTGAGAGAGAGAGGGGGGGGAGGGAGAGAGAGAGAGAGAGAGAGATGATGATGAAAGAATGATGGAAAAAGAGTAGGAGGGGAAAGATCAAAGAGGTCATTCTCCTTGACAGATGTATTGTGTGTTGGTGCTAATTAGAGCTGTAGAGAAGAGGAGAATGGGTCTCCTCCCAGTCCAGCCTCCACAGAGGAGGAGCAGAGTGAAGACGAGGACACACACGACTTCACGCTGGGGAAGGAGCAGGATGTGGTGTGACACAAATCAGGACGGAACCCGACACCCGCACAGAGAGCCAATGAGGTCCCGGCATCTGGCCCGAAAGCCAGCCAGCCAGACGCTCTTGTCCTAAGGAATGACCTGCAAGAAGTTTCCTTCTGACCAAACCAGGCAGACTTCCGCCCGCCTCGGTGAGGTGGAGGTGGAGTTGTGTGGAAGGCCATGCCACATGACTGCGGAAGAAAATGAGACTTCAGGCCCTGCTGGGTTTTCAAGCCAAAGTGTCTCTGCATTATCCTTCCTGCTGCCCCAGAGAGAGACAGAGAGAGAGAGAGAGAGAGGAGGAGAGAGAGAGAGAGAGAGAGAGAGAAGATAGAGAGAGAGAGAGAGAGGAGAGAGAGGGCAGGATCATAATAGTAGTAATTATGAAGAAAAAGGCATCTGTGTAATAAAGCACTACAGGATGAAATGGAGAATGGTTTTTATTTCAAAGAGCTCTTGTAAGCTGCAGAGGCCCTGTGTGTTCTGCAGTGCCTGGAAAACACGGTCATGAGGAGGCTTATACGTATGAAGACCTGTGCACCCCACAGCAATCAGAGAAGCACAGTCGCCACCATGTGTAAATCAGAGTGAGGAATGATTTGTATACAGTGTGTGTGTGTGTGGTGTGTGTGTGTGTGTGTGGTGTGTGGCCAGTTCACGTTTGCCAAAAAAAGGAAAATCAAGGGCAAGTTAGATGAGGGGAGTGTGTTGGCCCTGACTTTCCCAGCATGCCACACTGCTCTCAGAAATAGAGCAAGAAATCAGGGCTCCTGGGACTTCAGTGCAGGGCTAATAAAAGAGCTCCACTGCTCCCGTTCCAAAGGGCCAGGTGTGTGTGTGTGTGTGTGTGGTGTGTGTGTGTGTGTGTGTGTGTGTGTGTGTGTGTGTGTGTGTGTTAGAGCTGGGCGATTAATCGATATTATCTATTAATTCGAATTTACAGTTAAGGACGATGTGTTTTTAAGAAAATCGATTTTCTGAGATTTAATTTTCACCACCGACGCTGCACTGTGGGCTCCCGTAGTTCAGTGAGTTTAGCACCTCCCACCCATCCACCCTCAAAACACACACACACAAACATGACGGCGGAACTTGTGTCCAAGAAAAGAGCAACTAGCTCCGTGATCTGGAGTTGGTTCGGTTTGCCGGCGTCAGATGTAGACCAAACAAGTCCTCGCTGTAAGGTGTTTGAAACCGATAGAGGGAGAGAGCGACAGAGTGCTATTCAGTTGCGCTGTCAATAAAGTTTCCCTCCGCGGGATATTTTGGATTAAGCAGTTTCTGCCTCGGTCACGAACCCGCTTCAATGGATTATACTTTCGCGAGTGACCGTAGCGCGCGGCTCCGGGCACCTCGCGAGTGTGTAAAATGGAGACAAATTAAGTATTATATCGCGATCCATTATTAGTGTTGACTTGTAACTCCTGCGGTAGCCCCACTCAAAAGTAGACCAAAAAACCGCACCCCGCGACCCCCCATAATTTTTACCCGCGGCTGGATTTTCCAAACAAGCCCAATTTTGGCGTGAAAAAGCGAACCTGGCAACTATTGTAGTATAAAGTATAAACTGTGGTAGTATAAAGAAACAGTGGAAGGAACATTTACCTGACGAATTTTAATGTTACATTGTGTTTCAGGTTTGAAAAGTGCTGAATTTAGGCTAAAGTGAGGGGAGCCCTGTTCTTAATCAGAATGTAGACAGCGTGACTGTCAGTAACAACATGCAAGAATTGTTCAATTGTATTTGTTTTCCATTTTATTAAAGGGCACCAAATTATTTATATCTATTTATTTTTTTGAGGGTGTGTTTTATTTATTTATTTTAAGTTTGAGGTTGCATTGTGTCAATGCTTAAAGTATGTTGGAGAAAACCTTCTAAAAGTTACTGAATGTTCTCACTTGTTTACAATTTGTTTCTGCTTGCACTTTAACCTCAAAGGGGAAATTAAGTGAAAAATAAATTAAAACTTTTTTTTACCATTCCTTTATCATCTGTAGTTTTTGAGTAGAGGAAAATATAAATCTATTAAAATCGAAAAATCGGATTAAAAAAAAAATTAATCGAAGATTTTTTGGAGGGCCATATCGCCCAGCTCTAGTGTGTGTGTGTGTGTGTGTGGTGTTTAACTGGAGGAAGGATAGACATACTGACAGACAGGCCAAGACAAGACCCGGTAGTGGAGGCAGACGGCAGGAAGATCAGTCTCTGCTCTCTGATACGGAGGTTCAGGCAGAAGCTACCTTCTCCCCCCTGACCAACCTCCACCAGCAGCCCCCAACCGTCCCTCCTCTCTGACCTCCGTCACCCTGCACCCTGGACCCCACTCTGGGCCTCTATGCACCTCCAGAAGACAATCGCTCCTCCTGGACTCCTGTTTTCAATCTTTAGTTGGACTGCAGCTTCAGAAGAACTCCAGGGCATGCATGCTGGATTACGAGGGGCGTTCAAGCCTGCTAGGAAGAACACACAGTCAGTCTGCCTCCATGATCAGCACGCACTCAAGTCTGTCCGCTCAAGTCTCCCATACGTCAGCGGATTCTAATCATTTTGCAAAGAGCATATTAACAAAAAACAAATATTAAAAAAGGTCCTTATTTACCGTTCCGCCGAGTCCCGAATGTTGCAATTAAGGGACAGTCGTTTCCATTAGGACTGAGCAACGTTTGGGAGCTGGGGCGGAACATCGCTGATCAAATCTTAATCAAAACAGGAAATTGTCTGTTTCTCTCGCCGCTCAACGGTGAAGTTTAACAAGTTTGGGACAGGGAGCAGTACGGCTTCCCCACGGCCCATAAGAGCCACGGGCGACAACAGCCACGGACTAAACGGTGCGACAAATGTGCCTTTAACGAGCGAAACAGCAACGGCTTTGTTCTCATGGTAACTGCGAGCGAGTTCCTCTTCAGAGGCCTGATGAGAGCGTAAGAGTCACTGGATTTCGCCGCAGCTGAACCACGACGAACAGACACACGACGAACAAAAGGATTGCACAGCAACATTAACCTAACTGCGGTTTAGAACAATATCTTAGGGCACAGCGGTGTCCGTGCAAACAACGGAGTCCATGCATACACAAGCCCCTCAGTGTCAAAGACAGCATGACCGGGGGGTTGGGGGGGGTGTCTAAGCGTAATGCCCTGTAATGCTCTATGACCTGTTAGACCTGAAGACTGGGAGCAGAGTGAGAGTAGTGAGCTGTGATATTCTGTCTTGCAGTGATGTGATTGTGATCACCAGCCACATCTCTGGATGTGGCAAAGCAGGAGGCTGAACTGGAAGATGATGTAAGAGGTGAAATGAGATAGACGCATGCGAAGAGAGAGAGAGAGAGAGAGAGAGAGAGAGAGAGAGAGAGGAGAGAGAGAGGAGGAGAGAGAGAGAGAGAGAGAGAGAGAGAGAGAGAGAGAGAGAGAGAGAGAGAGAAGAGAGAGAGAGAGAGAGAGAGAGCGCACTTTCAGGCTTTTGAGTGGGAGGGACAGTGACAGGGGGATCATTATCCTAAACAGAAGAGTGTGCGGGGGTGTGTGTGGGAGTCAGGGAGGAACAGAGTGAGAGATAACACGGCGCACACCCCTACATGCACACATGTGCACACCCACAGGCAAACACACACAAACACACCCCACACCCCTGTGCTTTTCACAATCCAAGGACATCATTCCTGAACGCACAATGTTTGCAACAGCGCAAGTGTCTGCCCATGACGGAGTGCACTTGCATGTGTGCGTGTGGACGGGTGTGTGTATTTCACACCAGCGCAAGTGAGAAAACTGGGGGGTCAGAAAAAATACATCAAGCAAAAGACTCAGAGGGAGTGGAGGAGAGAGAGAGAGAGAGAGGAGAGAGAGGAGAGAGGAGAGGAGAGAGAGGAGAGAGATGAGAGCAGCATCATTCATGTGTAGGTGGAAACCCATTTCAGGCCAGGCTCCACGCGAACCCCCTGTGATCTCACCGAGTGCACAGCACAGAGGGGCTGGCAGGCTGCAAACCACCCGCCAACCACCAGTATCCCGCAACCACCAGTGTCCTGCATCCCAGCATACCGAAGCAGAGTCGTGGGAGAGCCACGCGGACAGCCCAGGCCTGCAGCACTGGCCCCGGTGCACAGCCTAAAGACCCAGACCCAAACACCCCCCCCCCCCATTACCCCCCCACCCCAGCATGTAAACAAGGACAAGCAGTGCTAAAGACATCCGTGTGCAGCCAGGGTGCCGATGGTGAACAGCGGTTGCTGGATGGGCGTGGACCACGCCAGTTTCACGCTACTACCACTTGGGCTGCCATTATCCCGACACCCACGCCAGCTCTCGCTGTACATCACATAGTTCCCCCCCCCACACACATCGTTTCATGTTTCCTTTAGAAGTGCTTCTAGCTCACAACGACGATCCACGCAGGCGCGGAGTGGCGGGGTCATCACACTCCAGCGCCGCGGGCATTTTCGGGGGAGAACAATGGCGCTGTCGGTGACACGGATGAAGAGGCACAGAGACAAACAAATGAGGTTCCCTGGGCCGCCGGCACCAGTGCTCAGCTGGACCTCTGAGAGCGAGCTGAAAGACACACGACAGCAAAAAGGTAATTACACGGCGATGCCTCCCAGAGCTGCGGCTCGACCAGAGACGGCCGCACAGACGTGCACACACGCACATGCTAATCCACACAGGAACATTACTGCA
Source organism: Brachyhypopomus gauderio (assembly GCF_052324685.1). Taxonomy (NCBI): domain Eukaryota; kingdom Metazoa; phylum Chordata; class Actinopteri; order Gymnotiformes; family Hypopomidae; genus Brachyhypopomus; species Brachyhypopomus gauderio. The sequence goes on along the minus strand of NC_135212.1, from coordinate 43,810,434 downwards.
CACACACACACACACACACACACACACACACACACGGCTAATATGGATATGAAATGTGTAATGTGATCAGTACATTGTGTTGCAGGCTCTGTAAACTCCCTTTGTGAACTCAGACATAATGAAAAGTTGATGAAAAAAGGTTGTGTGTGTGAGTGTGAGAGAGAGAGAGAGGGAGGGAGAGAGAGAGAGAGAGAGAGAGAGAGAGAGAGAGAGAGATGGAATCACTTATATTCAAGTGATAATGGGCTTTTCAGAGTCGAAATGAAAATGGAAATTGAGTCTGTAGATTACCTTATGAAGGGCATGTTAACTTCAACATCAAGGGGAATGTTTGGCAGTCTGAGGTAGTCCTTACATACACAGAATAATGGGGATGCTGCTCGAAATCTTTAGCAAGAAGCCCAAGATGCCCCAACAGGTCATTTCAGACTGGGCTCCATTCACCAACCCCCAGCAACAGCAGAGAGGCCTAATCACCGCTCCAAACATCCAGAGTGAGTGATGGATCTGGCCACGCATATCAAACTAATGATCTTCGGGGAGCAGCTATAAGAAAACCAACATTCTTGGCAACACACACACACACACACACACACACACTCAGAACAACAAGAAGTTGTGCTGAACCAAAACCGATATCCCACAAGCCACTGCACCACACTTCCTCCTTCGCAAACCGGATGAAGTGTGTGAGCACGGGGAGAATTCAGGCCACCAGGGTCCGACTCTTTCTGCTCCTCTCACTCCTAACAAATGCGTATAGATCGTCCTCGTGACACAGGAAATTATTCATCCCATGCACAAGCAATCTCTGAAAATTCATCTGAGCTAACAAGCAGCCTGGAGTCAAGGGCAAATGAAAAAGGGAAAAATCAATTCTCGACAGCGTGGCCACTTCTCAGCACGCGTGGTGTGTGTGGAGTGTGTGGCGTGGCGAAGTGCGTGACGCCTGCCGTCCCGGCCAGGCGGGGGTCCGAGGAGAGAGGGGGCCACTCACCTAGGTCCTTCGATCCTTGGCTCTCACTGGCCAGCTCCCCCATCCTCACCAGAGCGTCGAAGTAGCCCTTGGCCGCGAACGTCACAGCTGCGGAGGCAAACGGAGTTGAGTCAGAGTTTGTAAAGGGTCTCCGGATAACGGAGGAACACCAGGCGACTTCATCATCTCGTCTCCTAGTGGTCCGGGGGGGGGGAAAGGGACGCTGAGGAACACACACCGTGTTCCCTGCCCGCGCTGCTGGGGCTGGGTTTGGGCTGCTGGTTCTGGAGGAAGCGCTGCAGGTAAGCAGAGGTGTGGAGAGGCCCAGAGCACAACAGGAAGGACTTTCGCTTTCAAAAGAAGCCCATTTAGTGGCTGCACAGCCAGCTTCCCGTGGACACCAGCCTGGCCTGGACGCCGTTCAGCTGTTGTTTTGAATCCCAAACCGCCCACATGCGCTTGCATGCACACGCATGCGCACGAACACACACACACACACACACACAATTATCTCCGATGCCTCATTAACGAGCAAAATGTCAACTGGAGAGAGGACTGTCGGTATATCATTACAAAAAATCTCCTTTGACTCAGGGTCTGTGTGTGTGTGTGTGTGTGTGTGTGTGTGTGTGTGTGTGTGTGTGTGTGTGTGCGCGCATGACTCTGCTGAAAAAAAGATAGAGTGAGAGAGAAAGATAAAAAAAGGAGAAAAAGAAATAAAACCAGGCCCATCTTCTGCTGTAGCCTCCAGTCACACTGGTGCTGAACTAGAACATCGTGGGATCAGTTGACTGTCCAGACCTCCCTGTGATTGGACACAGTCAGGTAGGTGGAGGCACCCAATCACATTCAACACGGGCCACATGGACGCCATGACCCTGGAGCCCCGCCACAGCCGCCCCAATGTAGATGGTGGCTCAACGGTCAGACCAGCTGTTCTTCTCCCAGGGATGAAGCACGGCAAGCTGCTGATCTAGCACCACTGGGCCCGCCCCCAATAAGGCCGACCACTCAGAAATCTGGGGGAGGGGTTATGCAAATGCAGCCACTCTTCCATGCCCCTCCGCAAGAGCAACAACAACCAGAGAGGGTCACGTCTGTGCCGGCAGGCTGGAACCACGACCCGTGCCTGCCCACTCACAGGACCGTCTCTCTCCCCTCGGCACGATCGACTGGACCCGGCATGCCGGAGCCGGATGGATCAGACGCTCCTCCCCCAGCTTCAGGCTCCGGGATGAAATCGACAGGAGGCAGATGGGTGGGAATTGGGCGGTGTGAACCGCAGGGTTAGTGGGTAGGGGGGTAGTAAAGGCTAAAAGGAGATTAGCTCCACCCCCCCAAAGCTCAGGGGTTCCCTAGTGTCCTGTGTTACCCTGTGGTATAGAGGCCGACCCCTCCTCTCTCACGCTGTAATCCAACATGGCCTTCTCCCTCTGGTGCTGGGGGTTCGGTACCTCCCAACCCAGGGGCACGGCCACGCAGGCAAGCGCGTGCACACATCCTCGTGCGAAGAACACGATACGCCAATCTGTGCCTGGTGTCTAATGCTTCAGTGGCCTGTTCACCTCGCACACTTCTGATTAGCACGTGGAGGTTTAGGGCTTAGAAGAGTTCCCACTTATCTAACGCAACACTGGGAGTCAACTGCTTTACATTTAAGGTGGCACATCAAACTGTGAATACGGATACAGTCTGGTGTTCTGCCACATTCAGTGTGCTTTTCAGATTCGCCACTCTATGGTTCTTCTATTCCAGCTCTTGAAACATCAGAGTGACCTAATCAATTAGAACAAGCAACTTGACTTCAGTAAATTAAGACAGACGAAAGTGTCTGGAGATCCTCCAGAACCTGAAAACCTCCATTTCAGTTATTCGTGTATAGCCACAGCGCTCTATTCTTAACATCACAGTGGAAATAAGTGATTCTTTATTGTTTACAAATGTTTAAAACTGCATAAAACTGCATTTTAGAGTCAGTCAATATCATAGCACTTGGGTCTTTACTACAAGTTCATTCCTCATAAGAAGAGTAACTGAGTCAGAGATTAGAAAGAGAAACTGAACAAAATCAGAGATTAGGAAGAGTAACTGAGCAGAGTTTAGGAAGAGTAACCGATCAGAGTCAGAGATTAGGAGGAGTAACTGAGCAGAGTAAGAGATTAGGAGGAGTAACTGAGCAGAGTCAGAGATTAGGAGGATTTACTAATCAGAGTCAGAGATTAGGAGGAGTAACTGAGCAGAGAGATTAGGAGGAGTAACTGAGCAGAGAGATTAGGAGGAGTAACTGAGCAGAGAGATTAGGAGGAGTAACTGAGCAGAGAGATTAGGAGGAGTAACTGAGCAGAGAGATTAGGAGGAGTAACTGAGCAGAGAGATTAGGAGGAGTAACTGAGCAGAGAGATTAGGAGGAGTAACTGAGCAGAGAGATTAGGAGGAGTAACTGAGCAGAAATGTGGACATCGGCAGGCGATAGTGTGGATCTGAGCAGCTGGGCTCAGGCACGCCCACCTCATGGCCGTCCCTGCATCTGGCCGGCTACAGATCACCTGCGTTGGGACAGGCGTCAGCGGGGCTACAGATCACCTGCGTTGGGACAGGTGTCAGCGGGGCTACAGATCACCTGCGTTGGGACAGGCGTCAGCGGGGCTACAGATGACCTGCGTTGGGACAGGCGTCAGCGGGACACCCCCACCTCTCGGTAGCTGGCACACTGCCAAGGCCTGGGCGAGGGCCGATAAGGCAGAGAGTGCCAAGGTGATGAATTAAATGGCGGCGTCTGTGAAGGACAGAGCGCTGGCCTCCTGGTCTCAATCAGGGACGACGCAGGATGAAGATGGTGCCATACTTACTAGAGAGGGCCTTCTCGTAGTTCTTCCCCATGGCAACAAAGTTCCGCAGACAGGGGTTGAACTGCTCCATGATGGTCTGAAAAACAGGGGGAAGGTTTGGTTGTCACCAACAGAAAGAAATGCTCTGCTGGTCAGAATATGCATGGAGGCATATATGGGTTCACGCACACAGACACTCCCACCACAGTGGTACACCTCGTATGGTCCACTGTGGACCTTGGCAACACATGGTTCAGCCCCACTGTGCACTGCTGCTGTATGTCATACTGGATCGTGTTTGACGGTCTTCCAGTCACTGACTCTGGGCACTGAGGGGAGTCTGCAGCAGGCAACTTTGAACTCTCTTTCCAAGCTGAGTCAGGTTGGATTTGAGAAATAATAAGAGGGGGCGAAGAGTTCAGGCATCATGGGAAAAAAGCCACATATAGTACACATGTTTGGATACGGCAGGTGTCTTATTTCACTAGACACCGGGAGCTTATGTTCAAGTCCGTATAGGATGTGTGCGTTTGGGATTGGGGGATGGGAAAAGCACACCGGGGAATGAGAAACGTCCCCGGCTCCACTCGGAAAGCGACCAAAATAAACACGCTCAACCTGCCTGCCTTCCCGTAATCCTACATGGGACGTTGAGAGGAGGAGGCACCTGCCATAGCACTCCGGGCTGTGTCCCCTTCCCCTCCAGGGCTTCGTCCAATTACAGCAGCCGCAGCACGGCAGGGCCGCGGGGTTAAGCAGCTTCCAGAGTTGTCAGCTCTGTTCACCGCCACATTCCCCTCTCGCTGGCTGTCCTGAACCCCGTCCCCCTCTCCCCGCATCACCCTGACGACTGGAGCAGGCCTTCCAAACCCCCCCACCCACCCCAAGGTGTGCCAAAGGCCCTGGCCGGCCGGCCCACTAGTCCACGGATCTGCGTCCCACCTCCATGAGAGCTGTAGTGGAAATCATGCTCTCAGTATGGCGAAAGATGGCGGACCTGCATCCACAGTGCACCAGAACACCGAGCAGAGGGGAGGTGAACACCAGCTGTATCATCAGTACATGTCAACGGGCTGAGAGAGACCAGGTCAAACCCCATCTCTGAAGCTGTCGAGCGCAAGACAGATTCGGGCCAAGCCGAGTTGGGTGATTTAGGTCGGGTATTAATAGACTCCAGACTACGCAGAGCTGCTGCATATCATGATGACTGTTTCAATGGCAGTTTCATTGAGAGAGATGTCAACAATACAGTCAACACGATCACGGCCAGATGCTGGGAGATGAAGGAGTCGAGGCCTCTTAGTTTGGGTGAGGAAGTCTGGGAAGTGTGGGGGGGGGGGGGGGGGGGGGCTCCTTCTGCCGGCCTAGGTCACCTTGCTGCGAGCGTTCAAGTTCTTGAGCGGCTAGGGAAACTGGGTCTGGCCCTGACGGGGCTGATCGAGTGAGGCGCACGCCAGCCCAGAGTGGCTCAGCAACTCAGCAGGCGCAGGAACAAACCACAGCACATGGAAGGGGTGCCCACAGGACTGAACCACCGCCCCTGGAAGGGGTGTCCACGGGAGCGAACCACAGCATGTGGAAGGGGTGTGCGCTGAAGAATGCAGAGAAAAGCGGAATCCCTCTCGGGCGGTGAGGGCTCTAGAACGACCTTAGTGGCTGCGCCAAACTCAGTAATACCACAACATGCATGAACACATCGAAAATCAATTCTCAGGAGCTACACGAGAACCCAGCTGCCAGTTTTAATAAGGAGATGCTACCGGATCTTTTTTTTGTTGGCGCCCACCCTGTTCATGGTTTCCCGTCATGCGCAGGGTTGTTTTGTCACATCTGATCATGAGCGACACGAGTGGAATCTAAAAGTAAACAATTACGGGACGTGTTAAGAGGCAGCATCATGGGCAGTGCACACTAATGGACCTTGAAAACTGCATGAGATTAACAATTCGACAAACTGCATTGGGGAATACATCAACTTTGAATTGTTCAACTACTTTGTTTGGGTGTTTTTGGGGGGGTAGTAAATCATATTTGTATACACCGTTAATCCTCTACATAATATGATTATTGTGCAGGACCTTCAAGTTATCAAAGGAGGCTTTCGTTTAAAACTACTGATGGATCTAAAATTAAGACTGGTGAACGGTGAGATGTTTCATTAGTGTTCTGGATGTATCAATATGAATTTGATCAAAGGAACAAAGCTTAAAAAAAAAGACCAAACAAAAAATGATAATTCGAATCCTACATGGCTTTAAAAAAATGGAGCTTTTCCGCGATCCATTACAACCATCAGCTGAGCTATCTGCTGAACAAAAGGGTGTGGGGGTGGTGTGCGGAGAGGAGGGGGGTGAGGGTGGGTGTACGCGCCAGTCATAACACAGGCACACGGCTTGCTGTCCCTCGATGCATCTGCTAGACGGAGGACCTCTCCACATCTCCAGGGGGTTCCAGCGGCATGAAAGTCTTTTCATCCGTTCACCTGCCCCACCCCTCACTAACGTTCACACCCCCCCCCCCCCCACCCCCCACAAGCCCCATGCAAAGCACCAATGTTTTAACAAGCTTTGTAGGAGCGAGAGAGAGAGTGAGCGAGATGGTGGGAGCTTTATATAACGCAGAGTCGTCTCCACGCTCCCAATGACACGTTCACGTAAGCAGAGGCGAGGTGCACCAGCTCCAACAGCGAGGAGCAGGTGAGCTCCACTCAGCAGCGTGTGCGTTTGCACACTTCCGTTCCAGCACTCCAGCACAAAGAGCGTCATTAGCTCGTCTGGAAAAGCCATAATATCATAACATTACACCGTGAGCTGATGAATCAAAATGTGCTACAAGGTGGGGAGGGGGGGGGGGGGGGGTCATGTTTGGGGGGGGGTTAGAGTTTCCATATATTGTCAGTTACTAAATTTATCATACATCCCTGTCCTCTTGTGCTACATCGGCCAGCCTAATTGCAAGAGCTAATTGGAATCCAAGACCGGCAGGCACTTCGACCGAGTCGGGCTATTCCTGACTCGCTGCAAGGGGGGGTATACGCACCACTTCCACTTCAGTGACACGGCAAGAGAGCTGCAAAAACTAAGCCAACAGGCAGACAGGGAGGAGGCAGGATCCTCGTTAAAGCACACAAACACTGGCCCATGTTAGCGGCTTGAGCAGGCATTCTTTTTTTTCCCCCCCTTTTTAACAAAGCACACGGTAAGTATAGAACGGGTGCGGCTTCTGTGACGTCACCTGCGAAGGCCCAGCGTGGAAAATCTGCGAGGTGGCCAAAAACGAAAACGCTTAACGAAGCAACGGCATAAACATTCCCCACGCCGTTCTGCCGAAGCCAGAAGGAGCAACTAAAGCAAATGTTCATAGACCTGTAGTTCATAGACCTGTAGTTCATAGACCTGTAGTTCAGCAAGAGGCATGGAATTTGAGCAGGAGTTTTAGATTATTAGGCGACTCCACAGATAATTAACCACAACGTAAACCTTCTATTCTCCGATTTGCTCTGTGTAATCCAGAACCTGGTACCTAATTGATAAACTACTTCAACACTACATGCTTTTGAGGCTCAGATATATTAGTAAACCTAATGTGACTGAGCCTGATATTATCTTTTCAAAGATAAGACAGCCCATTCAACTTTTAGTAGCTTAACCATCCAATTTCCACTATTCACAAGCTCGACATGGCAGTCATGGCCTGGCTGGTCGGGCAGTCATGGCCTGATGGTTAGGGAACTGGTGTTGTGACCAGGGGATCGTGGGTTAGATTCCCAGACTTGAGGCCATGACTGAGGTGCCCCTGAGCAAGGCACTTAACCCTCAATAGCTCACTTGTATAAAAATGAGATAAAATGTAAGTCGCTCTGGATAAGGGCATCTGCCAAATGCCGTAAATGTAAAAAACATGCTCAAATGTGGTTTTTCTGTTATTCAAGCATGATTATTCAAATCATAAAAATTTGATTGCAAGGATCCACTTTACATTAAAAAAATGGAAACTGTATTTCAACAGTGAGAAGTAGTGCAGGAGCGGTTTCCCCAGTATTAATGCTGTTGAGGTTTACTAGACTGTAGAGAGCAGGAGATCATCTGGTTTGGTATAGGACAATAAATGGTGAACCCATCCTTTAAGATCTTAACTGAAACAGTCAGATATATTGCTATGACTGATGGAATCGCTTGGATTTCTTTTCTTAATCAATCATTGAGTAAATAAAACGGTTTGCAGTGCAGTGGATGTAGGAGCATCTGGACCGGCGGGTCAGGAAGAGGGAAAGTGGCATTCAAAGGCCACGGGAGAACAATACCACTTCAGCAGTCAGAGAAATCCTGGTGAGAAAGTAGGCTTTTCATGGGGGGGGGGGGTAACAGGACATCCTATATAAATGTCTCAGCCTCACATCGCCAGGCAAAGCAACATCTCTCCTCACTGGGCTTTCTGCCAAAGCACTTTAGATCTCACGCTTATTTTTTGTGTCAGGATTTTATCCCATTCACCCCCGTTAAAATGCCTTCACCATGGCTGCTGCCTCTTCACCGTCTCCTCTGGTTGCTTCCCATCAACAGAGCGAAGATCTTATCCGCCGCCTCTGGTGCCCACCTGTGATGCGAATTCCTCCATGACTTAAAAGGCTGATCCGGGGGCAGCGATGCGTTAATGGAAGGGGGTGGCGATGGGGCCACGGGAGCACGTGAAGCCACAGCAGATGGAACGCATGCTGCGTGCAATCAAGAGGAATGTGTGCTGAGCATAGCAACTGTATAAGGCCATGCCTTCTGTTCCTCCCCTCATCCCCATGTCTTCATCACATCTACAGAAGTTCAATACGCATCCCCAAAATGGTCTCATTTTCAGTTTTGATCACAAGATCGGTCTCGCTAACCAGGAATGTTGAGGGAACAACTTTTGCCACACGCATGACCGCACGGATGCACACACAGGAATGCCGGTCCTCGTGTCAGACGGTTCAAAATGCCGCAGCTCATCTTTTAACTGGGAGAAGGAAATGCGATTTGATATTAGATTCTTTCACCGGCTTCACTGGAGAAATTTAGGATTGATTTAATTTTTATTGTTGGTTTTAAAGCCCTGAAGGGGATGTCAACATCATCCCTTGCAGAGTTTCTGCAGGTTCATATTCCACCGAAAACTTCGCAGTCCGCCAATGCTTTTAGAGATCTCCAGGTTAAACTTCAGGAGCAGAGGTGAACAAGCCTTCAGATACTTTAAATGAATGCTGAAGACACACCTCTTTATTTTGGCATAAGAGTTGGCATAGCAATTGAAACTATTATACTCTTGTTGTATGTTTTAAGATTGAACTTTTATTGCTATGATTTATTGCTATGACAGTTTTATCTTGTGATAATTTTAATATTAAGCCATAGCTGACCAAAATGCCGTGTTAAATGTGCTGTATATAAATAGATTAAATATCAGAGACACGCCTGAGGAGACCGTTGAGTGTGTTCTTCCAGTACTGTGCACACCAGTTTATTTAGATGCTTACAGCACATTTGCTTGCCTGCACCATTGTATTTCCTCATATAAACAAAGCTTCAAAATTCAACAGATGAATTTTGTTGCAGCATTCTAAGCCGCCATGCACCCTTCCTATATTCTGTGGAGGTCCCTCATAAACCACACCCACTGGATGCAGGGATACCCAGAATGCATTGAATACCCAGAACACACTGCATTGGAATCACCTCAGGCGTTGTTGTATTTGATGCACTGCCACGGCCTTAGCTTATGCTCACCAGCCAGGAACTCACAGTCTTATGTCAGCTTCAGGGCAGAGCTGTAATGCTCTCAACCTGGAGGATGAGCTGCAGTGATCAGCAAGCTTCAGCCATCCCGAAATCCCGAGCAGACACAACCTCCCAGGAACTTTGGAGGCATGTTCGGAAGCTTCTGTAGCAGAGGTCAGACCGTAAGGAAGCAGTCACGGAGTAACAGCTGGGTGCAGAGTCTGAACGTTTTAGCAAAACAACAGAGGAAATCAAACTTTACAAGGGATCATTTGTCTGCAGTTGCAACACTGTAAATCAACCATTCACTGTCGAGAATCCAAGGCCAGACATGCTTAAAAATATTAGCTCAACATCAACATCTCATCTATACTTTGTGTCAGCGCAGTGCATTATGTTGTCAGCCTTCGAATACATGTTCCCTTGTACACAGGATGCCCAGAAGCTGATCTGAACTGTATTATTTTTCTACAGAAGCTGCAAAACCCCTTTAACTCAAACGTCATCAAATATATTATTGCTTAAATGCATTTACAATGTCACTATCTGCATCAAGAGAAAAATGAAATCCACTCCATTCCATGGAAATCTAGTGGAAATATCGATTTTGGTGGTGTCAACAGAGTATTGGATCATGCCATCTTTAAACCAAATCGGGGGTAAAGCATGATGGGCCTACAGTAGCACTTATTGATTATGACAAACAGCAGCAGTGATCAATACTGCAGTGGTGTTAGACTAGATGAAGTTTGGTCAAGTTTGAATTCAGATATAGGATTGAACTCTGACGCTCCCCAACACATGTAACGTCCTGGGTTTTCGCGCCATGTCCTTGGGTATGAAAGAGATTGTTAGTCAGAGCTCTCCAGCCCTGTAACCTCCTGACCCCATGCGCAACACTCCAATCTCTGGCAACTCGGCAACGGTGTCCATGGAAACTGCAGTGTGTCTACTTCTTTGCTGTTTTTTTTTTCCTTGACTTGAATCACTTCTTTTAAGAACTTAATTAGGAGAGATTCTGAATGCCTCTCTCTGACTCAGCACTGGGTCATATGTCTTTAACAAAGAAATTCCTCTGTATGAATTCTTCAACATGGATAGCAAATGTGCAAAAGCATTGTGAGCATTGTGCAAAAGATATATCTGAGCACATCTAATCATGTTTCCCAAACAAAGCTCTGCTTGCATGATACCCAGCATTACGAAGATAAGTATGATTGCCTGCAGCACTCATTGGCAGACCTTACAAACCCGACCGTTCTATTGATCATTCCAGGCAATCTAAAATCCAGAAGCTGTTCAGAGGATTTTTTTAAATGTTTGATCTTCAGTAACAGATCTACAAGGTCCAGTGAGAGAAGGCTGAAGTGTGACGGGTGTGCACTCCCACCCTGCTGTACAGCTCTCTCGGGCAGCCAGTCTCCTGAGCAGCTCTTTGGAGTGAGCTCACACTCCTCCACGTGCTGGAGAGACAGAGTCATCCTCATCATCACCATTTAACCCTTCAGGAGGTCGATTGGGTGATCTAACGAGATGTCGAGCAGCAAATGACAAAGGGAAAGACCTCCACAGAGAAAGCTACGGTGGTCTCATGCATTACGTGATCCCTCTGTGTGACCCTGGAGAAAGCGGACCCTTATCTCTGCCAGACGCATGAGAAATTTGTATGGTGAAGGCTGTCTGCCTGATTAAATGATGGAACATGGATGTGGAGACATATGGCATCATCTGGGTTACTGTGGTTGTCACAAACTGACCTTTGCTTTCCTCAACAGAAGCTATCCACCCACCGCAACACAAACCCTCAAACGTGTCGTGCCGTCTTCCTCCAGTCACGTACGCACAGCCCGAGATCAGAATGAACTTTTCTCAGATGGAGCCCATCCAGGACCCGTGGGTGTCGGTGAAACTGTGTGCCACCGGCCCCTGCAGCTTAGAAGCAATCCCACAGCGAGCCGTTAAGTAAACTGCCCCACCTCACCTGACAGACGAACCACAAAAGTGCCGTGAGGACGTTGTCGTTCAGCACCCGAGTTCCCTGCTCCTCTGCTTCAGCTCTTCTCCGGGTAATTACAGACCCACAGCCCCACGTAGCAATTAGAGCCCATTTCCACAAGGATGTGGAAGCTCTCTCCCACCCCCCGCCCCCTACCATTTGTTCTCACCCACCCCCTCCCGCTCCGTTCCCCCCCCCCCATCACACATTTGCTCTCCCTAGCAAAGGCCACCGCCGTCATCCCATTCTCTCTTCTTGCTCTGCAACACAAGCCACAGAGAAGATAAGACAATCCGGGCCTTCAAAAAAGGCCTCTACTCGTAGCACTGCGACACACTTCTGCTACGGCAATGCCGCGTCAAGCGGTCTGGATGTCATCACCACGCGAGCCTGCCGCTCGACCGCTTCGACATCAACACGTTTATTAATCAGGCGGTACGTTTTGTTGCCAGCGTTCAAAAGCTCCGATTTCACGAGTGCTTAGTGAGGTTCACTTAAGAGCCCGTCTTGTTTCTGAGGCGCTTTTAAAGAGGGAGCGCTGACAATAAGACACAGCAGCAGCTCGGAGCCATCCGCCTCCAGACTTGGCGAGAGTGTGGGTGTATGGAGTCGATCTGTGCCTCTTCTTATAAAACCCATTTCGTGACACACACCGTTCCAAATGACGGTCAGGAGGCAGCTGAAAAATGTTGCCTTCAAAGGCCCCGGGCTTTCTAATTGTGCCACAAAAGTTATACGTCTGTTGATGGTAGAATTCACTTTAAACTGATAAACAAACTGCAGGAATGAAGGAGCCATGGGTTTAAGATGGTAAACACAGTGCAAGTCAGCATGGGTCTGAGGTCAGAAGAGGGTAATTATAGCAGACAAGGAACATAAGCAGGGAAGCTCAAAGCCCTTTCCCAAAAAGCCCTTTTGAGACAGCTGAATGAAGCCATACTTTCTGCCTTTCTACTGTACATTCCAGTTTCCCAAGCACTCATCAATTCCTCCAAAAGGCCTTCACTACCCCCCCCTCCCCCTCATGACACAGTAATGACAGAAACACTTAATGGCATGTTGTTGCTAAGAAACCACCTAGATTTCCCCATATGCACACTGAAATGCAGTCTTCTCTTTTTTTAATCATATCACCCACCTAGTTGTAATAACTAATAAAACTCGTTTCCGAACGAGAGAAATGTAATATTTCCCAGATTATGAAGACTGTTACCATGGGGAAGTTTTAACCAGGAAAAAAAACATGTTTGTTCTGCAGATCTTTTCCCTGTCACCATTTCTCAATAACATGACAGGTTTGGTGTGCACAGAGCCAGGGTCACACCCACTACTTTCCACTGTGGGATACAGACCAGAAAGGCAGCCATCTAAGCTGGCAAACCTCCCTAAGGTTGACTGTTTGGGAGAGGCACCCGGGACACTCCCCTTTCGAGTACTGTTTCGGCAGAGGACTCCCGACAAGTCACACCCTGTCCCACACTGAGCAACAGGTCCTGTTTACCCATCAACCCCCTTTAACAGCTACCTATGCACACAAGACTTGTACCCACTAGTGTTTAGCTGGTTTGGGGTGATTTACACATGAGGAGTTTGATGAGGACCAGGTGGCTTGAGCCCAGAGCCACCCAAGTGAATCCACGGTCCAAAATGTTCCTCCCCATCTCTTCCAGATTAATCCAGGGTCCAACATGCCCCTCCCCTATCTACCAGGTGAATCCAGGGTCCAACATGCCCCTCCCCCTATCTACCAGGTGAATCCAGGGTCCAACATGCCCCTCCCCCTATCTACCAGGTGAATCCAGGGTCTGACATGCCCCTCCCCCTATCTACCAGGTGAATCCAGGGTCTGACATGCCCCTCCCCCTATCTACCAGGTGAATCCAGGGTCTGACATGCCCCTCCCCTATCTACCAGGTGAATCCAGGGTCTGACATGCCCCTCCCCCTATCTACCAGGTGAATCCAGGGTCTGACATGCCCCTCCCCTATCTACCAGGTGAATCCAGGGTCTGACATGCCCCTCCCCTATCTACCAGGTGAATCCAGGGTCTGACATGCCCCTCCCCCTATCTACCAGGTGAATCCAGGGTCTGACATGCCCCTCCCCTATCTACCAGGTGAATCCAGGGTCTGACATGCCCCTCCCCCTATCTACCAGGTGAATCCAGGGTCTGACATGCCCCCCTCCCTCTCGACCAGGTGCTCAGTTGGTGGAGTCCTGAAAAAGCCTTAACGTGTCAGGAAGCTGCCCCAGTCACACGTATCTAACCCCAGGATGGGCGTCAGGAAAAGAGGCGGCTGTGACTCACTGAGGGCCTCTTACTGCTCCACCGGTTCCTCCACTAAGAACTGCTGTAACAGTTAGGGAGTGTGCTTATTGTGTGTGTGTGTGTGTGTGTGTGTGTGTGTGTGTGTGTGCGCACAATGAAGCTTAAATCAAATGTGTACCCACACCCTGTGTTTAAACACACAGTCACACACACACGCACACACCTGCAATCAGGCATGACTCATGACACTGCAACTGATACCCTCTCCTGTGATTATCCTGCAGCTGTTGGCCCATATCAGAATCTCCACTATGCAACACAACATCAGCTTTCAAAATCCTGCCTGCCCTCCCGCCTGTCCTCTCAAACTTGATGCACCGACAGTCATTCCCTAAAAAGTAGGGATATGCATTTGAGACAGGTCAAATTGGGAGGACACGGTCTCCTTTAGGTAGCTGCTTCACACAGTGTCTAAATGAGTCTGGAAGTCCAGTGGGCTTTCCGATTCCATCTGTGGGTCACGCCCTCAGTGACCATGCTGAGAAACCATGGCTCTAACCTGTGCTCAACGCAATAAGCAACTGCGCCATGTCAGCACCTGCAACTTCCACGCCGTGACTAATAACCAAAGCACGCAAATGGAAATAATCAATTGATTCAGTATAACCGAGGTGAATACAGCGTGGATCGGTGAGCCATGGCGCAGTTTCACGTGCTCTGTAACGCAAACGGAAACACCCTGATACAGGACATATCCGCCTGGCCTTGATCACTCAGAATAGTTTCTTTGTCCTCCTTTTAGGTGTTGGACTTCAGATGGCCTATTTAACAGGCTTCTCACTGGAAAGACATTTAATCCAAACGGGGGGTGAAGCTTGTGTCCCCCTCCTTTCCGGGCTGTATGGTACCGTTCCAGGTGTCAGAACGGACTTTTCCTAGGAATCCCTTGAGGGCAGAGATGACTGAACCTGTTGCAACACAGCTGCCCCCCTCCCCACCCCATTGATAAACGCACTGATGGAATGCCCTACCTGTCTGACCAAGACACCCGGGGTGTGCGCATAGGGGACATTTATGGTCATTTACATGCGTGCGTGCGTGCGTGCGGGTATGTGCGTGCGAGAGAGAGATCTGTAGAAAAAACAGCAAACATCGGTTCATTTTGAGTCGGAGATGGCGTTTAAAAGCCTGCTGTCAAACGCCAAGTTTGAGTACTGATACAGATAGGTGATTTATTCCTGCTCTGTCAACAGGCGCGTCGACCCAAGTCTGCACTATGCGCTACTACGCACCGCGCTAAACATCAAATCCGCGACTAAAGTGGATCGCCAGTAGTCCAGTTTAAGTAGGCTGGGAATTCTCCACAGATCACGATCATCGCGTAGCCTACTTAGTCTGAAGTAGGCATTTACTTAGCAAGACCTGTAACCCAAAACTTGTCAACTACTTTACCTTATATACATTTTCCGTAACGCGGTGAACCTCGTCGGTACGAGACATTGTGAATTCTTCAGTCCAAACCATAAACACCCTCTTCTTGATCAAAAGATGGTTATCCGAACACAGAGTACTTTCGGTCTCCTGCACGCAGCTGTGAGCGTAATGAGGCTCAGCTCCGTATCTCGCCTATAGGAACTCGTTCTGCTCGCTCAGCTCGGCGCTATTGAAGGAGAGACAAGGCGTCCACCGTGCGGCAGTAATTGAAACAGTACGCTCAGTTTGCTGTAGCCCCGCCCACATCCAGTGGCACCGCCCATAGGGAGTGGCTTTACGTACCTGTACGTATTCTTCCTCTTATAAGCGTGACGCGCAACACTGACCGACAGACACACAATATATAATAGAGTACTCTCTCTCTCTCTGTATATATATATATATATATATATATATATATATATATATATACACACACACACACACACACACACACACACAAGCTAGAAGATTGTGGGTGGGAGAACAATGCAAGTTACCCACATATTAGTGCAAGCCTTAAGTAAGCTTCTGGTTACTGAAGTGAATGTTGTTCATTATCCGAAACAATAAAGCTTTGTTTGTCTGAAAATAAACTTGTTGCTATGGGAAGTCTGCAATCTGATCACCTGATCAAAACTAGAACCAACGCCTGACCCAAATCTGATTCTTTATTTCACCATTGTTACAGCAGAGAATCACACCACACCAGTGTATTTATACAGCATGGGAAAGATATTTTCAAGTTGCAATCAGAAGAACGTCCTTTAAAAATACAGTACAGTTAAAATACAGTTAAATTAAGCACAAAATAGCTATTAGCACCACTTACCCAACCTGTGAAAAAGAGGAAAAAACAGAAACCTAATCTAAACAGGAGAAATCAGTTTCTAAACATTCACAGACATTAACACTTCACCTGCAAAATGCTGCTATAATAAGTGTTTGTTATAGTCATGGTCTCTGTGGTAATACACCATCAGTAAGGTTTACAGAGGGCCATCTGGTGGTCACGATATAATAGCAAGGTAATGAGAAAACCAAGCTGTTTATTCATTAACACTGATATGGACTTCACATTTAAACACAAAAAGGTCAAAGATAGCAAGAGTGTTTCTTTAAGATAATTTGATCAGACTTTAAATGGCAGTCTTATGGGTCATGAGGTGGAAAATACCACTAACCGCTACCATAATCTGCCTAGTTTCAAGAACAGTATTTATTGACCTGGCAGCAAACAAGTGTTTAGTGTCACTGAAGATTTGTGTTTTCCACTTATCTTCTAAATCCAGTCACAAGGACATTAGCAGTGTATGTCAGCCATAATCACATTACTTTGGTATTAACCAAATCATTGCTTAATGTGATTCAAATGAAGAATTTAATTTGCCAATTACATTCAAAACCTTTTCATTGCCATTAAGTGGTAGTGTCAAGGAACAATTCAAGGCCAATAAATGACATTTTTGTTGTATTACTGAAGCATAAAACATTTGACATCATAATGCATGTGGAGTTAGAGGTATATGAAGGTTTTGTGAACAGAAGAGGGCATTTGTGCTGTGTATGTATAATTCATGCTTCCAAGTGTAGACATGTTGTTGATTATATGTATGATAAAACCATTATCAGGAGACAATAGGGTATAACTATGCTGCCAGCATCTCTGGGCACTCCTTGATTTTTGCTGGTTTTCTCTCT
This sequence comes from Brachyhypopomus gauderio, assembly GCF_052324685.1. Lineage (NCBI taxonomy): Eukaryota > Metazoa > Chordata > Actinopteri > Gymnotiformes > Hypopomidae > Brachyhypopomus > Brachyhypopomus gauderio. The sequence goes on along the minus strand of NC_135212.1, from coordinate 43,793,444 downwards.
GTGAGAAAAAAATGAAGAAAACAGACACATAAGAACAGGAGTGGGTCTGTCCTAAACGGGCAGTTCTGGGTACTCTCAGCTATGTTTTGATTTGTCCTTAACCGAGTGGCACCTTGATCGGCCTGCGGTGCTCCAGGTAGAGGCTCAGTGGACACCTGAGGAAGCAGAACACCTTCAGCCTGTGGACGAGAATACGAGCAACATCAGACACGGCATCACACTGCCGCCGCTAGACACACGACCCCAGGTACACACACACACACACACACACCTGAATGATGGCCTCCAACTCGGCCAGTACTTCCTCCTCGTCCTCCTGGCTCAGAGAGCCTGCCAGCAACTCATCGATTTGCTGCAGGGGCACATTTATCAAAGGTCACAAGGTCAGTCATGTCAGCAGGAGTAAGGGCATTCACACAGTGTGCAGTGATGGCTGGGAAATGGAGTTTGAAAGGAGCCCAATCTGTCATAGTATATGGCCACTGTTAGAACTGCATTCTCAGTGAAGGGCCGGGGGGGGGGGAGCAGAGCTGCTTGGGCCGTTAGAAACAAACCTTCTGATATTCTAAAGCCTCCTGGGTTTCCTCCATTACTCTCCCCACGTCCACAATGGACAGAGCCTGAGGGGAAATTAATTAAGAACAGTTCAAGTAAAATACAGTAACATGATTTCATTGGCTGTAACATTCTTCAATTGTACATTCTCCTCATATTAAAAATATGTATAAAATAATTTTTTAAAGTTGTTTTGCTATTGAAGGTTATCGACTGCTACAATACACCCCCCCTCCACACACACACACACCCGAAATACATTTTGACGTCTTCACCTCATGCATTTTCTTCAGGCAGTCATTGCCAACCTTCAGACCCTCCAGGACCTTTAGCTCAATCTGTGCATACTCGAGGTGTTGG